>NW_020273058.1:1536846-1641487 GCF_003268045.1 Sipha flava
ACTATACATTTTTTTCAGATAACTAAGAAGCTAAATATGAAATTTTATAGTGCATATTTTTGCATATTTCGAAATAAAAGTGCTATTTTGCTTACGTTGTAATTCTATTATCCGTAGCCTTTAAAACATTTTTTCTTAATAATAATAAGTACCTAATTAGGTTTAATAGAATTAATTGTTTATATTTGTAATAGATTCATGTTAAGTAACTAATTCTTCTTCATATGGTATGTTATATATTATTGGAAAATTTCCAGATTTACAAAAACTAAGTACAACTATAACTATATAACTACAAAACTATATCCTATTATAGCTGCACTAAAGAATAAATATCTGATATTTGACGTGACAGCCGACAATATCACCTAATAATATTATAGCATAAAGTAATCATTATATTTGAGTATGAATAAGTAAGCGCCATGTACACGTATAATATAGTCAGCGACGGCGGCAATAATTATCTTCGATTATTATAGGTAATATTCGGATTTTAACATTTTATTTTTATATGAACATATTATAATAAGATTTCCAATAATTTGTTCACGACGTACGCGAAATCCATAAAATACTAATATAAGTAATTAGTTAATGTTTTGAAAAGCTAAGATTATAGAGTTATAGAACTAACTATACAAATATTAATGTATATTTAAAATTCGTCGAAATACCCGATTTCGTCAACAAATATTCTGACGCTTATAAAACATTTTTGCAAATTTCTAGATTTCGTTTTTTTCTAGAAAACAATTAGAATCTTATGTAAAGCTCTTTTTATTAATTTTCAAGCCTAAAGTATAAAATTTAAATGCCATTTTGTCAAAATCTTATATTCAAACTCTTTTATATATTTTTTTTAAGTATGGTAAATTTATTTGACATTGGCCATTTAGAGAGATATACTCATATAAGATAATTTGTATTAACTATTTAAGATTTTATGTTCAATCAAATTAATTTCATCGATATTTACGAAAAATCTACGAAAATATATATTTTTCAAAAACTTCAAACAAATTAGAATGTTTTTTGAAAACTAACTAACCATTCAGTAAAAATATTAATTTTCTACGGTTATTATATTTTGAGTTACGAGTACAATAAAAACAAAAAAATCGATCCTTCAAAAATCAGTGTGCCGTTAATATTAGGTAGATATCGTTTTTATGTAACTTTTTGTCAGTTTTTCGCAATTAATAAGAAAACTGTTTTCTATATAGGAATTTCGTAAAATTAAACCCTAAAATTACCAATTATACAACATTTCCAATAAGAAACCTTGAATGATTGGGATGATTCGATCACTCTTCTAGTCATAATCGTGTACATAAATTAAAATAAAACACACAACATTCCTCGTTTCACTTAGATTATAACATTTAAAACATTCTAACATTAATATTCTTCATTGTATACCTAAATTGTAAATACATGTAAATACGCACAATAAACAACGTGATTAATATAAATAACTAGCTGAATCATCCACCTCATCCGAGAGATATTATATTATTTTTAATAAGAACAAATACCATTTCAATGTAAAAAATAAAAGTAATAGATTAAAAAACGCATAATTGTTGTACATGATACAATGATATTTATTAGATTCTGAGAGAAATGAAGACTATATTAGTCTTATCATAAAAATGTTTTATTTTTTTTTTCTTGTCTGTTTACAAGATTTATACCAAGAGAATTGTTTCGATCATTTTAACTCTGTGAGGTATCTAATTAGTAATAATGTCTATTTGGTACTTCAGGGAAGAAATCATTTTTAAGTTTCTCAAAAATGTTAAGAATAATTGAGAATAACAAAGAAAAATATAAAAAAACTTAATTCTAGTTTTAAAATTGGCGTCTCCTATTATTTTGCCACGGAGGTAAATACGGCAAAAAAGCAATTCAAAAATAATGTGACTTTTATAAATTAAAAATATAGTTTTACTTGAATGAATTATAATTGTTTGGTATTTAGTTTTTTCTCTAGTTCTATTAAGTACAAATAATGTTCTTTAAGTCATCACTATTTTATTTATTTTTTAAGTTTTTGAATATTTGAATTTTACAATAAATAATTTCAAATAATTTTGTATATTTTAACATGAAAGAATAATAAACTAATAAGAGAAATAAATGAAATGTTATTATAAATCAAAAAAGCAAAATCAAAATTAATTTAAAATATTAACATGTTCAATAATTATATTAAAATATATTTTATATTACAGGTCAATAGACATCGACGAATTATTACTAGAGGTGGGCGAATTCGGAAAATATCAAAAATGTAATTTATTTTTACTGGGACTAGCGTTACTATTCACAGCTTCGTCTACCTTGGCATTTGTATTCACCACGGGAGATATGAATTATAGGTATTTTTATTTGTATATATATTATTAAAATTTAGTTATGTAAAGTAAAAATATGTAATTAAATCAATAAGAAATATAGGTAGTGCAATTTGATACAAATTATTCAAAATTACAAAATCCGAAGAGTACATTTTAATAAGAGTCATCATAGTATTTACTAAAGGCTAAAAAAAAATTTACAATATGCCCTTAGCTTAAAATCTCTTAGTATGTTTTGCAACAAACGAAACGAAATTTTTAAATAAATTTTTGCCTGAAAAAATTATATCAATTTTGATATTTGGATTGTATTCAATATTTAACAGTTAAATGTATAGTAATTACGAAGAACGATTTTAATAGTCATTCATGATATTACGATACCCGATATTTAAATACTATAAAACATATTCACAAATACAAAATTATTAAATTATTAAAAACGAGATATTTTAATTAATTTAAAATAAATAAAATATCTAAAAGTTAATATATACACTCGTAGACTGTAACAAGCACGAGATTTATTTTGTTTTCAGATGTTTGATTCCCGAATGCGATTCTGAGACAGAACAAACAACACCTATTTACTTGCCAGAATGGCTAAACCAGACGGTTCCGTTCCAAGGAAATGTTCCATCCAAATGCTTACGGTACACAAAATACAACTTGACCAATCACAGATGTGAAGGATTTAACAAATCATTAAGTACAGAATGTAACGAATTCGTTTTTGTACCTAATGGGGAAGAGACAATAGTTTCTGCGGTAAGTGAACCATCACCATGTCATCAAATTATTTTAGTTTTTAAAACAGTATAACATAATGTGTAAACGAGGAAGTAAGAGAAGATTGGAAATCACCATTACTGAAACATATATTATTGAAATATTTTAAATATTTTATGAAAAATGTTGATCGACTACTTTTTTTATCTCCCTAAATGATTAAGAAAAAAGTTAGAATAGTCGTTATCTGACATCTCCCTCAATAGTTGTCAGATAACGACTATTCATTATAACTATAAAAACAGTTTCTTTGACGATTTTTAAATAAGAATATTGGAATAAAAAAAATAAGGAGTTATATAGAGAAAAAAAGAATTCAAAGTGAGTTATGGTTATAACCACTTCCTGAAATGGATGTTAACGCTGTGCATAGTGACATGTTGTCAAAATATAACTGATGCCATAAATAATGTTTTATACATGTATATATTTATAAATATAATTGTACTATTAAGATGTCAGCCTATATTTAAATCCTATCTGCAGTAATTGTAATACTTACTTGGATCAAACCGAAATGACAAATTTTAAAAACAGTGCCTTCGAAATATTAGAAACCAAACTGGAATGAACTTTTAAATTATTAAGATTATTTTTGGTTCCAAAATAAAGCGCTTTTATAAAGTCATTAACCCAATGAGGATGCTAGATTTTTTCGAGTTTCCATTGTTCTTTTAATCGAATAGATGCGATGTTTCCGGCCAATTTTATTAATAAGTATAATATATATATAACAATATTATACATACATATTTGAATACGGTACACTATTATTTGGATTTCATTCATTTATTTTTCAATTTCTTCTGTTGAAATGTTATTATATTTAATATATACAAAAATACAAACGAACAACGACTTCGAACTAATTTATGAAAAATACGAGTAATTTTTTTTTCTCAAATATCTATTGTCATCTTATATTAAATCGTATTATAATTTAAACCAATACCATAGCAATCACTCATATAATCATATTTTATTTGCACCCGATTATAATCATTGATGTCCTGAAAGTCGATATAGTTAAAAAAAAAAAAAGTCAATCTATCCGCAAAAACATGCATGATGCGTCTTTATAGATGAAATTCAAACTTGAAATCTACGTATAAAAAATGATATTGATAAAATGTTGAGGTTGAAAAGTTTGAAACACAAATCAGAACAGTTAGGTTGGATTAGATAAAAATACATTTCACAACGATGTTCATCTGGTGTTGATAACACAACAGAAATAGTAACGTTATTGAAATATTTCCAACGTCACTTTACCAATCTTTTTTTCATTTATATGCACTAAGTCAGACATGTCACATGTGCACATGTCTTATAGATAATCATGCATAGGGCTTAATATATATAATTTCAATGTTCATCGATTTATCATGATTATTTCTGATTAATATGAAAAAACAGTTCAACATATTTTGCAAAAACAACAAATGGAAACTGACGATCGTGGGAACGCTGAACAACATTGGTCAGTTCATCTCATTACCAATATCTGGTTTCTTATCAGACAAGTGCGTAAAATTAATGACATAATTTAAAACCAAATTAATAAATTGAAACATATGTGCGTGTTGATATAAGGTATGGCAGGAAAAACATAATCATCATTGGCAATGTATTAGCGGCCACGTGCGGTATCCTACGTGGACTGTCGGTAAACTACGCCATGTTCTTGATGCTGGAATTTTTGGATGCTTTATTCTCCGGTGGAGTTTACAGCGCGACTTTCATAATGGGTAAGTAACTCGTGTAACGTTCCGCAACACTACGATCATATTGACGTTTAAAATATGGTGTATGCACCCGAATTCCCGTGGTATGTGTAAATGATCTTACGACTATATTATATCTACTTGCATAATGCACTGCAATACGTTTACGCAAATTGCAGGTACCTACAGTATCGTAAGTACTGACCGGTAACATTTTTGAAACGGTATTAATTTGTTTTGATTATTTTTTACAAAACTCTATTTCTCTAAAACGCCTAGGACTAAACCGACATTCTGTCACGTGCAGGTCTCGGCTTAGTCGGTGGAAAACACAGGGTGTTCGCTAGTTCGGTTTTGAGCGGTTTCTACCCAGTCGGTGAGGCGCTGGTCGGACTACTGTTCTGGTACCTACGCGAATGGAGAAAATTCTTGATATTCATGAATTTGCCGGGATTGGGTTTCGCGTTGGCGTACACGTAAGTTTTCGCCTACAACTCCATTACAATACCTACACAAATATTTACATCGAATAATATATACATCATATACATCATCAACTGCACACTGTATTGTACCGTCTATCAATTATTGCGACATTCGTGATACAAATACAACTATACTGTACAATGTACCTACAACACGTGTCACTATAGCGCGTAACGATGTGGCGTGTTTGCGCGCAGAATTATTCCAGAGTCCGTCCGGTGGATGATTGCTGCGGGAAAAATAGACGAAGCCATACATGAACTGAAAAACATCGCCCGGATAAACAATAAAAAACTGTCCGACGAAACTTTGAAAATGCTAGAAGCATATAAGAACGCAAACGACAAGGAGATCGAAAAGGTAAATGCAAATAACATACACGTACCAACATACCGTAACAATAAATATTAAATTATGTTGCTGTTTCTTTAAAACTTGACGTAACTGAGTAAGTTTTGATTATTATTACATTATTATTATCAGATAGAAGCCTCGCAGAGCTCAATCAGTTGTCCTAAATCGGTAGCATTTAAACGGGCCATGGGTTCTAGACGTATACTACTACGCGTTTTCAACTGTTCGTATTGCTGGTAAAGTATAAAATATTTTAGAACTTACATTTTATATATACACTAGATGAACCGACAAACATTGTTTTGTCATATAAATTATTTCTAAAGAATATTTTGCTAGAAAAAAATAACTTATTTAATATAGGTGGGTATATGGTGTGTATAGTATATGATATATGGTAGATAATATAGGATGTGGTATATAAGTGAAAGAGGTATGGAGTGCTGTGAACGGTGACGAAATATAAAAATGAAAAAATATCAAACATTTATTTTTTCAATAATTTATTAAAATTAATACTTTATTTTATATATATCGCTAATTATGACAATATTAGGAAAAATCAATATTAATTCAACAAAGTGTATAATATTTTTTGTTATCCCATCTTTTGCCAACCCAAACAAATTAAATGGTTCGAGAGCACGTCATGTATAATTGTCCGTGTGAAAAATATGATGTGCTCAAATCTAAGCCACAGACAGACATTGTTTGGTCTTGAGACTTATTGATAATCATTGCAAATACCAATCTAATTGGAAATTGAAGGCTTTTAATTTGTATTGGCACATCTGTGGGTATAATAGGAATTCGCGGTAATAATATATTTTCACCTCAGAATTTTAGGCTTCGATAACATTTTTCATTTTTTTTTTTAATGACAAATCGCGTGCCGTTGCACAACCGTGGAGGGTTCAAATTACAAAGAAAAATAACCGGAGATCCAACCTTTCAGTTGTAAATTATGCGGTGGCTTACCTGGTAAATCTAATGAGTTAAAAACTGTTGGATAGTTTACAGCTCCAGTAACATTGCAAATTGTATCAATAGATTTGTATAACACTAATTCTCTTGGTAATAAATATTGTATCTTGAGATTCAATTCGTAGACGTCCATATTTTTTGCTGTTAAAATTGCTCTTTCTGCCAGCCACTCATGATTTGTGTATTGTCTGTGTACATTGGGAAATATCTGGTCAATGAGAGCATCTTGCGAATCAATGATTGTGCAAAAATCGGTCGGTAATTTTATGCATCCGGTTTCATCTGTAGTAACATTCCCATCACCGATATCTAACAATTGTTTTGAGAATCTTCCGCGCTTAGCTTTTTTTGATTGAATCTCAAGTATCGTAATCGTTCGTTCACTATCTTTACGTACATGTCGACCATGAATTTTTGACAAAGCTCATGATATCGTAGAATAACTTTGTCCTGATCACGTCTAATCATCAACCGATATGCGTAATAATTCTTCGAACTAACATTCTTGTTTGTTTTGGCACCTGTTGCGGGATCTTGTTCAATATTTATGTAATACCCGTCATTTAATACCAAAAATAAAATTAATAGTTTTTAAATAGCTTTTAATAGTTTTTTAATAGTTTTATTTAATAATTCAATTTCAATTAAGCAGTTATCGATCGGGTCAAAAAATTATTAAATTAAATTATGATTTATTAAACAATAGCACTTTTCCAAAATTTTTCGTAAAAACCTTCTCCTGGCAATTACGAACAATTAAAAAAAATTTGAGCCAAATCGGCTCAGCCGTTCTAATTGATGAAATGTTGTACATTCTTGACTCCATTTTTATATATACGAGGTGTGTAAATAAAGTAATGAGACTGATAGCGTAGCTAGTTATCTGGAAGCACTAATGGCTTTCCGATTGAAAATGTTTGTAGATAAACATGTAATGAACCTTCAGTACGAGTTTGAACTTCGTATTGTCACGTGTTGGTCTATGGCGATTATATTCGTAAACCAGTTTTTTTTAGTACGTTCTAATAATGGGTGACGACAATTTTGAGCAACGATGTGCTATCCGATTTTGTCTTAAACTTGGTCACAGTGCGACAGAAACTTTTCAAAAGCTTCAACAAGCTTATGGAGAAAGTGTGCTTTCAGGGGCCCAGGTTTTTAGGTGGTTTAAAGTATTTTCAGAAGGCAGAGAGTTGATTGAAGATGAACCTCGCAGTGGAAGACCTTCAACTGCAAAAAATGATGAAAACATCATCAGAGTTCGAGAACTTGTCCGATCCGATCGTCGATTGACGGTCAGAATAATTGGAGAACAGTTGGAATTATCTCACACCACCGTTCATCAAATTTTGACCATTGATTTGGAAATGAGAAAAATCTGCGCAAAAATGGTTCCGAAAATTTTGTCACAAGACCAAAAGGACAACAGGAGGGACAGGTGTCTCGATTTCTTGGAACAGATTGAAAATGACCATTCTTTCTTAGAACGTGCCATTACTGGAGACGAGTCTTGGATTTTCGAGTACGACCCAGAAACAAAGCGCCAGAACCAAGAATGGCACACATTAGCTTCACCGAGACAAAAAAAAGGAAGAATGAGCAAGTCAAAAATCAAAACGATGATAATTTGCTTCTTTGATAGCCAGGGAATGGTTCGCAAGGAGTTTGTACCTCAAGGCCAAACAGTCAACCAATACTTTTATAAAGAAGTTCTCGAAAGACTTCGAAAAAGGGTCATTCGGGTGAGACCAAACATCAAAAACACCTGGGTGCTGCATCATGACAATGCACCTTGTCACACAGCCATTTCAATTAACCAATTTTTGGCAACCAAAAATATTCCCATGGCCCCTCAACCCCCCTATTCACCTGACTTGAGTCCTTGTGACTTTTTTCTGTTTCCAAGAATAAAAATTCACCTTAAAGGACAACATTTTGGGACACTAGAAAATATTAAAATATCTGTGACCGACCAACTGAAAGCTATTCCAATAACTGAGTTCCAGAACTGCTACGAACAATGAAAATATCGACTCCAGCGCTGTGTGAATTCTCAGGGCAATTACTTTGAAGGAGATAATATAAAATAGTCACTTTAATTCAATAAAAAAATTATAAAAAATTAATCTCATTACTTTATTTACACACCTCGTATATATACAGTCAGTAGTAGTAGTTATGATTTTTTTTATACATTTTTCAACTTGCCCCGCTTTCAAAAGATTTTACCTCTGGCGCGGTACATTATCTCTTCTCAGCCGTAAACGCGAATACCGTTCACTAAATACGTGTGAAATCACGAGTGAAACAATAAGCTACGGTGATCCGGTAATTGAGCGTCAACTTTCAGAGCGTAAGACTGCGGGTTCTCAAACCCTATAGTGTCACATATATTCGTATTTTCACTCAACATTTTCACACCTATGACACCCCCATGTCATCAACGTAGGTTTGTGTCATCTCGATAAATAATCTCATTGTCCATCACTGTCCATTGCGATTCGCCGCATAAATATTATGTATGTGCAATACATATGTATAAATATATATTGATTAAAACAATATATTATGCATATATAATAATATTAAACTCCTACCCGTAAGTAAATTGTATTTTGTACATGGTTTATACAGGATGGTGAATACGTTCGTATATTACGGATTGTCGATGAGTGCTGGTTCCATAGTGGGTAATCGGTATGGAAACTTCATTCTCTGCAGCCTCGTCGAAATCCCAGCGTTGTTTTTGGTCATCAAGATTCTGAATACATACGGCCGGAGAGAGTCACAATGCGTCACGCTCCTACTGTGCAGCGTACTATGTTTTTTGCTTGCGGTCATTCCATCACGTTAGTCAACATTCTAATACAACTGTAAAGTTTTTAAAAAAATAAGCAAATATTATATTTAGCATTAAACATAAGCATGAACACCATTTAAACTGAAATGTATAAATAAAATTGATATCGAAATCCTAAGAATTAAAATCGAATTGAATTTTTTTTTTTGTTATTTAGGTATTTATTTCTTTTAAAACAGTTTATGAAATCGATAAATAAATTTGTAAAACTGATAGGTATACAAATTAAAAGTATTTATTTCGGTTTCCTGTAATTATGCGGTTGATAAATACACTGCTCTGTAAAACGAGAAATATTAGAACCTATAATGGAATAAATATCAACTAGTTGATATTAAATACCAATACTTAGTCCCTGCCGGATAAAATTTTTGATAGTGTTTTGGAAAAATGTTACTGCATTTATATTAACTATAATTTATTACATTAAGTACGGCAAGTGAATTACTGTAATGACTATAATATATACGTGTAATAAAATATTTTTTTTAGATGCGGTTGCCATTAACGTGTCGTTGTACTTGATTGGAAAATTCGCTATAACTGTTTCGTTTGTGATATTGTACATGTACACTGCCGAAATGTTTCCCACGGAAATCCGACATTCACTACTTGGTATATGTTCCATGTTTGGTAGATTTGGTTCGATGTTGGCACCACAAATACCCTTATTAGTATGTATTATGTAATTATTTCATATAAGTGTATTTTTTCGACTTGATGAAATAAAGGTATTGTCACTGTGTCAGAGACATGACAATGGTAAACACCAATACAGACAGTGGCGAACTGAAACATATGGTGTCTGAGGCGTGAAATAATATTGAAGGCTAATCAATGTTTTAGGAGTTCAAAAGAAAAGACTGTGAGCTTATAAAAATATCTATATATAGATATTTTTATAAATTAATAATTATATTATATACATATGTATTTACTTTATTCAGATCTTTTGCATGGTTATGGGATTTTGATACATTAGACCAGAAGTATTAAAATATACTGCAGAAGTAAACACATAAAAGTCATACACTGATAATAATAAATAATATAACAATAAAAAAGTACAAGCCGATTTATTAAAAACAAATAAATCTAATAAAATACACACGTATACACTTAGTAAAGATTAGTTGTGATTAAAAAATAAAAATTATTCATTCACTTTTTATTTTTATTGTTTTTATTATTTTGTTTATATTATTTTTATTAATCTGACGAATCTGTCTCCAGCTCTTCAATAAAGTTATGAAGACTTTTGATAAGTATAAAAATATTTGGTAGAGGGGTGAGAGCGCTAGAAATGATTCTTGGCACCGAGCGCTGAATATGCTAGGCACGGCACTGCACTTGACAATAACAACAACTACGGCTACGCGCTAAGATATTCAGTTGGATTAAAAGCGTACAGTTAACCTACATATGTATCGTCTTATCTGCACAATTCATTGACATTTAACTGTCACAGTTTCATCAATCGGTATTTTCAAATATCAGACATTTTTCACGGCACACCGGTTGAGGACCACTGGTTTAGTGCGTTAACCCAAGCCACGAATATTTCTATCGAATAAGTGTTGTTTAAAGTATAACATATATTTTAAAAGGAACTACAATTTCTTCTTCTTCTTCTTCGGTAAACTAGCCCACGAGGAATCCTAACCTAACCTGGGGGGCCAAGGGTATCTGCCCCCCAAAATGTTTTCAATATTTTACAACTGTTTAAAATAATTATTTATTTTTAATACCAACAAAAATATTTTCAGTCAAAAATGGCTTAAGCTCCAATTAATCATTGACTGTTTTTAGTTTTATATCATAATATCATATGAAAATATGATATTAATTTTAATAAAAGAAGATTAAATTTTTTTCTGTCTTATTTTTAATCAATATCAAAAGTTAAAACCTAAATTCAATACAATTACAATATACATGTTTAGGACCCACCGAAAAACATTTCTAGATACGACCTTGACTAAGACCATCCCGGCATACATCCTTTCCTTCGATTTTCTCCATCTAATGCCTGTATCCTCCAGTCTACACCTCCACCTAACAGTGGCGTCGATCCCTATATCCAAGTATGGCGACTGCCATAGTGAATTATGTGGTGGGTGGGTACTGGATGCTGGGTAGGTGACACATACCTTGGTACCCACAGCCCAATGTGTAAAATGTATTATGAAAGTATTAAACTATTTAATATTCAACATAACTACATAAAAAAGGTCGCGATTCCTGTTTCTTTTCAGTATACGTGGAGGCTGGTTAGACATTTTTTGAATTAAGGGGTTGATATTTATTGGTAGTTTTATGTAATAAAATTTATAATGGCGTTTTGAAAGTTCATTTACTATTTCTATTTGTAAGTCATCATGTAAAGCTTGATTTGTTATATACCAGGGTGTACCAGTGATGGTATGAAGGGTTATATTTTGAAATGACTGAATAGGGCGAATGTTTGATGGTTTGGCTGGCCCCCAAATTTGGATACCATAGGACCATAGTGGTCTTATAACGGTTTTATACAAAAGTATTTTTATTTTAAGTTTGAGTTTGGATTTTAGAAGAGGTCGAAAAAGGTGGAGTCTACTATTCGCCATTTTTCTTTTGTTTTTGAGGGCCCCATTTTAGACGCTTGTCAAGTAAAATGCCGAAATATGTGGTTTCATCACTTACAGGAATATTTACATTGTTTAATTTTATTAAGGGATTAATACAATGGCGAAGGATAAAGGTAACTTAAGTTGACTTGCTCTCGTTTATTTTAATCAACCAGTTTTTGCATCAGGCTTCAATTAAGCTTGTGTGATATTGCAGGTTGTGAGCAACTGTAAAAATATCATCGTTTGTGGACAATTAGGCTGTGTCATCGACAAAGGTGGCTAATAGTGTGTTAGAGGTTTGAAGGATATCAGCAGAATAAATGTTATGGAGGTCAGATGCTAAATCGCTACTTTGGGGGACAGTGGGTAGTCCAATCTGTCCAGTCCTCGGCTGAAACTTTTTCACTATGGCATATTTACTCAATATTTTTAATGACTTTATTGCGATTTACTATGGTGATAGGAGAAACTGGCTTATTAATTGTTGGTTCGGAAATATTTTTAGCGATAGTAATTAGTAGGTAATTAGAAAGAATCATAATGATGTAGATAAGAAACGGTAGACGGTTGTACCACAGAATAAATTAAATCAAAATGGTCACTTCTAAATGTAAACAAAATTCAGCCACCATATTTTTGGAATAGGTACTAATTTCTTATCACACTAAAAGTGATAACATTTATTCTGTAATTGTTTTGAAAACATTGATGTGCACGTGCTTCATAGTTCATTGTATTAACTCAATGAATTATGTGTATTAAACCTTGTTAATTTCTAAATAAATAATTCTCGTTACATATAGTAACTATTTTATAATGTTGTTATCATTGATATCAAGTGATCAACATGAGTTTTAAGTATTTAGTAATAATTTATACTAAAGTTTCAGATAATATTATAACCATAAAAAATTGAGCAATTAATTTATGCCTCCCCCAAAATGTTTCACAGATATTCCACTGACGTATGAGTAGGTTTGGCTACGTCAATCATGCTCAGCCCATAGCAATCTTTTGTTCTTTATTGTTTCGAGTATATTGGATTTATGGAAAATCGTTTCTAATTTATCGTTTTTTCTTATTCTCCGTTCACCACTTAGCATTTCCTTTACTGGTCCAAAAATCCTTCGCAGTATTTTTCTTTCCAAAATTAAGAGTTTAAAATCTAAAATAAACTACATACGGCAGTAAAAATATCATTTAACTACGGCTGATTAATAACACACTAATAAGGATATTACATGGTTGACATATAAACATATGCCAGGTATGCAGATGCAGTTTGCTGTACAACACATTAACTCCGTGAAAAATTACGCCTATTTCCCAATCTCGGTTATCAACAGATAAAATTACAATTAAATTGACAGTCAAGATTTCTGAGAACAATTTCTTGCTAATTTTTCCGTGAAAACTCTCTTACACAAGTCTGTTATATGACATAATATGATAAAAATATCAAACTTTATAATAGTACGTAAATCTAATTCTTACGCAAGAAACGAAATATTAAATATAAACGATTTATGTAATATTGTTTACTATAATTCAAGAGGTATCGTCGTCTATTATCTGTTTTCAAGATTACGACTCTGAAAACATTGTGTATGATATAGGTATATTTGACTATAAATATATAAATAATATATATATATATAATATATAAACTTCTATTGTTTCGCATTATTGAAATCAAACAGGAAACAAAGAACTTCTTTGATATTTTGCTGTTTAAATAATTAATTTTTTATAAAAACGTTTTGATTAACTCGTTACTTTTATCTTGTTTTTTAGGCTATTTATTTCGGTGAAAGAGCACCGTTAATCGTTTTCGGCGGAACTGCTTTCCTGTCCGGAGTATTGGCGCTTTTGTTTCCCGAAACATTTAACAAAAAAATGCCAGATACCGTTTTGGAAGCCGAAAACATTGGGAAAACTTAAAATGTAATTTGATTGCAACAATATACTTTTGTACCTACATACCATTGAGAATTGCTTATTCCATTAATAGAAGAAGTATCATAAGAAATAAAGAATACAAATCTAACTTATTTACATATTATCTAGGGAAATAATATTATATTATTATAAGATACTGATATTTTCAAATTAGGTTAATCAATTTTTTTAAATTAGACGTTGATAAAACGTATCGACGGTGTTTATAATTTATATACATATTATATTTTGATATATATATTTATGATTTAAGACTTAATACAAAAAAACAATTTATAATAAACATTTTAAAACATTCCAAATATACCTACATTTATTTTAAATATCTTCTATGAAGTGAAAAACCATACTAAATAAATATTAATCTTATTGTTATACGTATATAATTTGTAATATTGAAATATGTATGTATACATTCTAACAGTTCATTTTACTATTTTCATTAGTAACTCGACATCGTTTTTACAGGTGATAAAAATAAAAATAAATAAATAATAATAATATATAAAAATAAGTCATGCTTAAAAAAATTAATGTTGAAATTACATTTAAAAAAAATAGCCCTATTTATAAGTACCTAACTTCTCTACACACTAGACTGAAACCCAAATTATATGAAATATACATGAATTGTCGTAATATGAAAAAAAATTACAGTTATTACAGTTAAATAATAACTTTTGTGTAAAATTAAATTAACGATAATTGTGCAACATAATAACAATGTAAATTTAATTACTAATAACTAGAGCTGGGATTTAGATGCACTTTTTATCTGAAGCTTTCTTTATGATGCTCGTTTTGTTAAAAATATGCTTTAGGTATTTTTAAATTAGAATAAGAAATTTTACTTTGCATTTTTTTACATTTAATGACAATTTTTGATTTTAAGATCATTTTTCTCATTTTTTAAGGCATTTTAGGGGTTTTTAAGTCATTTTCGGTGTTTTGAATTTTATAAAATTATAAATTAAAGATTTTTTCTGCCGACGGATTAGTGTTGTTGTGTAAGGTGTGTAAGATATGTAATGTAAAATTTCTGTTGAAAAACGTTTTACCATATAACATATAAATATATCAAGAGATAAACATATAAATGGAGAACAACGAAGAAAACAAGTTGAAGAACAAGAAAAAATCATGTTTATCTTAGGGCTGACAGAATACTGGTCTTTTTAAATTATTTTGGTAAACGGTATACCGGAAAAAACTGTATAAACGGTATACCGTGTAAAATGTATAAACTTTGTACTTACACCAGCTTTTCTTCCTAGCATAGTAGATGCACCATCACTGAAAAATGCAATCAAATACTTTTTGAGAAAATCATCGGTCATTTCATAATAAAATATGTTTGTAATAATTGCATTTTTTATTGCTTCAGCAGATTTTGCACTTAATTCTACCATGTCTAAAAAAAAAGTTATTCATTTCTCACCAATAGCAGTTCTTAAACATATTACTAGCATAGTTTTTTTACTCAATGTGGTGGATTCGTCTACTATAACATACAGTTTTCTTTGTTGGTGAATAATCTCACTACAAACTTTTTTTCTCATTTCAATAGCAATGTGATAAACTATATTAGAACATGACTTATCACTTTGTAAGATTCGTCCCATATTAAGGCCATTATAGATTTGGAAATCAATGAATTTTGGATGATCAGAAAAAGGGCGTTGGTTTTTAGCAATACAATATGCAGTTCTAAACACTTTTCTGTAGTTTCTATATCAATTTTAGATAATTTTTTAATATGCTGAATATCATCAAATTTGCTTTTATGAATAATTCTTTCCATATATAAATGAACATTTAAAGTTTTATGCAATAAAATTTTCTTCTTTAGATTTGCTTGTTGTTTTTTAATATCTGGTCCAACAGCACAAATTTCATCTTTGATCCACCCTTTAGCAAAATGAGTTCTTTTGTTTTGCTTAAATTTGAGTTGCCTTTTTTACAAACTTCACAGCCAAGATTATTTTCATTAAAAAAAATCCAAGGATATATTCATCAGTAAAATATTTTATGTTTTTCATCCCAGCATTGTGGTCGAATATTTTCTATGCTTTTATTTTTGAGATTTTATTGGATATTTTAGCATCCTATAAGAATAAAAAATGTAAATAATTTTAAGTAATATAAATCAAAAAAGTAAATAGAAAGTCAAATATAATACTATAAACTACTATTGTCTATCAATTTTTATTTTTCAGTAAGTATTCAAAATAAAAATAAATGAAAAAATAAAATGTATCATTCCTTGAACTATTCTTTACCTACATAGCTTCATATATGTATAAAACAATAAAATAATATTATATTATTATTATTATTGAGATTAAAACTGAATATATTTGGTATAAGAATGAATAAAATAGTATAATAAAATATTATTAATATCACAAATATTGAAATATGCATATATATGAGAATATTTAAAAATTATGTGTAAATGCAGTTTATATACAAAATAAATAAAATTAAAATTGTTATTTGTTAGTAAAAATAAAATATTATGTTTCTTTAATGAAAGAAAATATTGTGCAGCTATTAAGGTATTAAGTATCAACACAATAGGTACTTACATTATGTTCTATTTGAAAATTGAGCTCAACTTCTTCTACAAAATGTGATGTAATAGGAAATACCTAAAATACATTTTAATTTTTAGCACCTATCTAGAGAACATATATTACCTGAATATTCAAAAATAATAATCAAAACAATTGTGAAATACTTACAGGGTTTACGGGAGGATGAGAACTATCTTTACACACATTTTGATAATCCTATAAATTAATATAGGTAAATTGTATATGTTATACTTATTAACTGTATAAAATATTACTTATAAATAGCAAAGGTGGACATTAACTAGTTGCAAATTTAAAGCCAAGTTATTAAACTAATTTTTTATAACTTTGCAACTCCATAAGTTAATTTTTTATTTAACTTCAAGTTATTTTATGAGATCTATTCAACTAAGTAACTAGGTACCATACTTTTTATGTTATTTAAAACTGTATACTAGTATAGTATATAGTACCTACCAATATAATACTTACATATATTACTTATATTATTTACCTTAAGTATTTAGCTGACCAAATATCTTTATTGAAACTGTTACAACTAGAAAAATTAATACAAATAATAAATTACTTACTTCTTGGTCAATCTTTTTTGATGATTTTGATTTTGTTTTTATAACAAATGTATCCATTATTATTATTATAGAATTAATAATTAACACCAATATATAAATATAAGAATATTAATTTTTAATCACTATAAATTAAAATATTAGAAGAGGTCTGAAATTTTAGTAATATTTCGTTAGTGGACAGTAATTAACAGTCATAGAAATAACTCGTGTCTCGTTTTCATAAAATCAAAATGTCAAATGGCAGCTTTCCTTGTTAAAATATAAACTGACAGTTGACGACACTTAAAATAAATATGAATTTATCAGCTTAGATAATAATCAATATCAATATTTTTAATAAATTGGAAATTGTTGACGTTCTAAAAATAGAAACATCAATAATTATCACTGAGATAGATAAGAAAATCTACAACCATAGCTCAAGTAAATTAGATAGCGTTTTCATATCATATATATTTTATTCTATAGCCCATAATAATATTATTTTTATGGTAAAACCAATTATACAGATTGTGTACTTATTAATCGAAAAAAAAATATCTTATATATTTATATCTCCCGTGTATCTTAATTCGTGATAAAAATTGAATTTACATATTCAAATTTAAATTATATAAGAATGTTCGTATTAATCCGTACGAATGTTTGTTGTCATTTATATTTTATTCTGCGTATCCATGCGTTCTTTTAGGAAAATGTAGTTTGGGAACGCTAATTAAAATTAAAAGCTAGTATAGGAGCTGAGTTCCCATGCGTTCCCGCCCAAGCCGAACACTGCCTATGGTAATAAAATTTCGGGCGTTTAAGTACAAAACGTATAAGGTTCCATCTGTAAGTTCTGCAGCTGACGTTGATGGAACATATGTATATGTCATCGTGTATGTAGTAGCTACGTTGTCAACGATTTAACCGACCATTATTTAGTATTGAGACACTTGGTGAAAAATGAAAAAAGATGTTTACTAGTTACAGTGCCCGGAGAATGACTAATTGTAGATAACTCTTTTCAGAGTGTCAATGATTTCATTTTATTACTATATGGGTGGGAGTTATCGAACAAGTAGATAATAGCCGGCATATAGCATTTGCATAACTTTTTTATCATAAAGCAATATCTTAGGACGATGTTATGACTATATATAACAATTTTGTTTACACCAAATTTGTTAATTACTATTCGTCTAGACAAAATCATAATGTTATGACTACGTATGATCTAAAGACTATTTTATTAACACTATATATCAACATCATCATATACTCGAAAGAAAACATTATGATGCTGTCAAGGGCAAACAAATCTTAACGTATATACAATATATTTAAATTTCTCATTACCCGTTAAAATTATTTTAAATATATCTTATCATTTTTGTTCGCTGGAACCATAGATGTATACAATAGTATTATATATTGTATATATTTGTGGCTGAAACGTAGGTCGGCCTTATACACAGATATATATTCGTTGTATATATCTATGGTCGTATACGATTACGATAACGCGACATTGGCACAACAGGTCGGGTAATAGATATAGAGGAGAGAATGTACCAGTCATCGGCGGCGGTGGCGGCGGCGGAGGGACCAGCCGAAGAACAAGGGATTTCTTTTGTCCCAAGATTGGCAAATATATACTACTACATAGAATGTACACTCTGGAAATAGTGGTAAAAACACGACTTTTTATCAAACTGTCAGTTATGTGAGGCGTAACCTTTTGGGATCGTCGATGTGGTAGACAAACACGAGCAATTACTGTGTAAGAATTATAAAAGCTATATAGTACTGAGTTTACAATATAGTATTTGAATATTTATCTTCAGAAACACTTGACTACTGCTAAAAATTATTAACAAAAGCGCTATCTGTTGAGCATAATAACTTTATCAAAATACAATTTCAATTAAAAACATTTACACAATTTTCGACGGTCTCCTCCAAATGTTATTCGTATTATGTACTGATTCTATGATTTTTGCTCGTTGTTTTATATTGCAGTGAGCACGTTAATTTTCCGTTTCGAATTTTAACGAGTCTAAACAAAAAAATTCAATCGGCTCTGGTTAGATGTTCCAGAACCGTCTCCGGCAGTGAAGGAAAGAGTCGAACGAAATACGAATTTGCCGCCGCAGGCCACACGCCGTGTTGATTTCGGAAGTAGCTTTCGTCGTGAATCCATTATCGTCGTCAGTGGCGTATCCAGGATTCATTTAACGGGGGCGTTTTAAAATGTAATTAACTCATGATAATTGGGTGCTCTGCCCCCCTCCTTGTTACATTAATAAATACCATATATTTATATAAATGATTAAAATTTAGACAGTATATGTAAAATCTACAAGTTGTATACAATGTTTATTCATATTATACTATAAGTTTGCTATTTGGTGAAACCTAACCATAACCTAACCTAACCTAACTATAAAATGCGGTCGATGGGGGTGTTCTAACACCCACATGACCCCCCCCCTAAATATGCCCCTGATCGTCGTATTATGCACAGTTAATCTTTCGTATCTTGTCTTTTTTCGTTGTGTGCACCTCGAATTCGTTCACGTATGTTATTATTATTACATCCGTTTTTTTGTTTAAACCACGTTTTTCTTTATTTTGATGTTAGACGAGTGTTGTTCTACAAAATCCATTTCCTTAAACTTATTCGTTACCATGTTTTAGGGTGTTCACTTATCAGCAACAATTGTGATTTAATGTGCTTTTCGTCCTACTCTACAAACTTGTTATATCTTCGTTCGTGACTGTGGTTCAGTGGTTGCGTGCACGCAGATTTATTGTTGCCGCTCCGTCGCCAACCGGTTTTTCGCGGGAAATGGTCGACGATTACCAGCCACATCGCCTGTCTTCGATTGCAGTGCGTTTTCTGATGGCTATCGGAGTCCGTCGCGACACACACGTAGCCCAGATATATTCGGCCGGCATTCGCGTCTGTCAACGGCCCTCTGCGCCACACGCGTGTGAGTCCTCGCGTGTTTTTTTTTTTTTATTTCGTTTGGCATGAATGTGAAACCAGGCTTTTGGCGCCTCCTTCACGCCAATCGGTATCGGTGTGTTTTCCGCCACTTGATTCCCGAGTCAAACGGGAACAATTGTTTTGTCGCCACCAACATACTGTAATTTGCCGGTCCGGCCAGTTCCAGACTTCAGCGTTCACCATCAACGGCGTCACCCCATCTTTTCCAGGAGGGTCAGGTCACGTTCGTCATTTTTTTCTTTTTATTATTATTATATAGTTATTTTGATCGGACTAGTTATTTATTATTTAGTATATGTTAATATACGTCAAATAGTATAATTTTATTTAGTTTATACTGTTAATGGTCACACAAGGTTACATATATATATATATATATATATATATATATCACCCTCCTTTCTTATACAGTCCACTGTCTTGTTATCTTTCCTATTTTT
This sequence comes from Sipha flava, assembly GCF_003268045.1. Classification (NCBI taxonomy): domain Eukaryota; kingdom Metazoa; phylum Arthropoda; class Insecta; order Hemiptera; family Aphididae; genus Sipha; species Sipha flava. The sequence goes on from NW_020273058.1 coordinate 1,557,576, forward strand.
TTTTCCAGCTAAAGTTAACAATATACGACCGGCGAAATATGCCGAGTAAAATTATTTATTCGATTTTATGGTCCTAGTGGACACATTGTATTGCTCACATCCCTGGTGTACGGGATGAAGTCCGCCATCTACAACATAGTTACATGTAAGTATTGGTCGGTTTTAAGTTTTAATGAAGCTATTAATTATTGTAAATGGTCCGATCTATAAATAATAATAACAATAATAATCTATATATAAATATATATATAAATGAAGCCAAAAATGTATAAAATTTCATTAATTGAGAAGGGCTGGCCCAGGTTAGGTTAGGTTCGGCCCGATTTGGCTCAAATTGTTTTTAATTGTTTGTAATTGCCAGAAGGTTTTTAACAAAAAAAAAATGTTGGAAAAGTGCTATTTCGGCGGTGAAGGAACCAGCGAGGACCCGCTTTCTACTAAAACGATATAATTATAAATATAAATTATGAATTGAAAAATTTTAAATTTTGAATATACATGGCATTCATTTTTCAAGTAACTCTGATAGAACAACTGTCCAATAGGCCAATTTTGTCAATAAATATTAACTGTGGGTCAGCTGACCCCTGAACCCCCCTGTTTTTAAACTATCATCAAAGACAGCTTTGCCTCCTTTCGTCTAAACATGTGACACTACATAACAAATTTCTCCTCTACAAGTTACTCCTTTGACCTATCTAGTTCTTACAATCCAAATGTCTAAACTAACCAAAGCTCTTTTTTAGGCTCCTCTTGTTATTGAATAATCTTTTCAATCAAGTAATTTAATGTATCCTTCCATCTCTTGTTCTTATTGTAAACATTTAAACAAGTGCCAAGAATAAATAAATTGGTCGCGATCCTCTCGTGTGCCAATCACTCCATCATAACATCTGATAAGAATAATATTGATAATTCTAACAATTACGTCATGTATCCGAAGTTTTTTTCTAATGAAAATCAATAGTATTGTCAGGGGGTGGAGCAACGAAATCAGAGGCCATTTTAATTGAGGTACTTTTGTTATCAAATTATAATCAGTTATAACTGATATTCGTTATTAATTGTAATTTTAACTACGGTTGTTCGAACGCGGAACGAGTCTGCTCGGCATATATATATATATATATATATATATATATGTATGTACTTGTTTCGGGCATCACAATGCAGCGGACATAAAACCAGCTCCCAAGTTCCCCCTCCAGCGTCCAGCGACAGGCCGTCGAGCGATCACGATGCCGACAGTCACGACCGTTGACTGAAGTGAAAAAGGTTAGGTTAGGTTTGTCTTTTGCCAACGGTTGGGCCCGACGCACGTCTGTGTCCGCCCATCGTTAATGTGTGCCATTTTTTGTGCTGCCACACCAAGTCTTTCGTGGCCGATTTTTTATATATTCCTCATTTTCCTGGTGGATCATACCGTTCCCGATTGCCGGTGTTGAGTGGCTGGATCATCGTGTCATCTGACAACTGCGGGTCAACATTACGTGTATCGACGAAGAGGGTATTACGAACCAGGTCGTCTTTTTTTTCATTTATGTAATATGTGTATTCCAATGTTCCTATACGCTAATTTATATATTGTGTATTAATTATTTTGTATTTTACCTAAAACCTTAGCATTCCCGGGGCGCCCTATATTAAGTTATAATTAAAATTATTATTATTTAATTCATGGTGATATATTACTTTTATATATATTTGAGTAACCCACTTCGCTCCTGTCCTCATCCATAACATGCGAGTCGTTGCCGACAACCGCCTATCATTGTAGGATCGGTAGCGGCGCCACAATGGTAATTGTTCAATATGTGATCTCCCAAATCTCAAATTCTTATTGCACTTAATACCTTGAAAAATAATACTACTATAAGTAACATATGGAAATGCGCAGTAGCTTATAAAGAATATTACTACCATTTCATGATGGAATAAAATGTTACTAACTTCCTACTGTAACTCAAATAAAATAGCTGACTGATTTCATTATTGTCCTATGCTGCCCATGTAATTTGATATCAGTGTCCATTCTGTTTTATTCTATGGTTATTGTGCAGTGGCCGATTTTTAGCGTTTTGGCGTCCCTAGGTTTAATCACTCTGCTCTACCCCTATCAATCTACTAAAGAACCAATATTATTTGGTCTAAACCTTTTTCTTAAAATTTTATTCAGTTTTCTTATCAAAAAAAAAAAAAAAAAAAATTAAAATATTAAATCTTGAAAATAGAAAACATCTAAAAATAAAATATTTCATGTCATTTGGAAATTACTAACAAAAATGCGTCAAGAAGTTGGAATGGACAAGGTAAGAATGGCATTGGCTGAAGTAGTAGAAATTAATCGGAAAAAAACAAAAGCTGGTAAAAAATCGTAGTTCGATTGAACATTTTATGTAAGCGTTTTGATGAGGACGAATGCCCAGATATTCCTAGTTTTTTAAAGTAAATAGGTCAAAATGTAAGAAAGAGATCTTTTATATCTGAATAATAGCACTCTTATATTTTTTAAATAATATTATAGATGTTAAAGATGTTATATTATTATAATATATTATATAATTATATGGCATTGTATATTTTATTTTGTTTATGCATAAAAGACTGAATTTAAATCAAATATTAATTTGGAGACTTTTTTTCCTAATATCTAAATAAAAGACGTTGGACTTGATCGGTGAGGAGAGTGAGCCAAGTTCGACCAAACGATTTCCGTAACCGTCGAAGCTCGCACAACAGGTTCAACAATTTCAACATTGACAAGGAACATAAATAAAATAATTTTACTATAATAAAATACAAAAAATGTGGTGACAGTTGGTAACGTGCGATAGTGAGGCTACGCTCCGTATCCCCACAGTATTTTAAGCTTTATTTTTAATTTAGTGATTAGCTTTATCTTTTAACGTATTTTTATCAGACATCTTTAAGCTAAGTGATAATATTAAGTGAAAGAAATTCGATTTGAACTTCAGCTACACTCCTTAAATCAAATTTATTGATTGATGTACAACTTATACAATTTTAACCAAAATATATCTACAAAAAATGGGTAAAAGAAAAAGTTGGGTGTGGTCATATGCAAGGCGAATAGGAGATCGAGCATTTTGCGATTTATGCGATAAGAATACTTGCAATGAATACTCTTGTGCTGGTGGAACCACTGGATCTTTGCTAAGGCACTTGCGTAATAAACATAATATAAAACCCCCGGAAGAATCAACAACGACATGGTAAATAAAAATTATTAAATTTTCTTTCAATGTTAAAATTATTTTTATTATTATTTTACTCCATTAATAATTATATATTATTTAAATACATTTTGTAGGTCTGAATCTGGATCTAATAAACAATCTAATGATTCCAAAGAAATACATAGTGAAAGCAAAAACAATACAATTCTTATCGGACAAGATGATACAATTTTAGTTAAAGAAGAAATTACACCTTCTATTTTGGATTTTGTAATTAATGAAAATTCAAAATCTAGAAAACGTCGCCGTATTTCTGAAAAATGTGGGTCTGATAATGATCGTGAATGCAATAATGAAAGAACAGAGTTAATTCATCAAGCACTGGCTTCATTAATCGCAACAAATCAATTACCAATATCATTTTGCTCGAGTCCTGGATTTTGTCAATTCATGGCTATCGTGGAGCCTAGTTATAAAATCTGCAGAGATGAAGCAATGAAAAAAAGACTATGTTCTTTAAAATTAACCATTGAGGATAAAATTAAAAAAGAATTACAAAATGCAAAAAGTGTAGTCTGTACTATTGGTGCAGGTTGGTCTTCTGCTGGTCAAAATTCTTATATAACTTTAACTGCTCACATAATCAACAAAGAGTGGTCACCAAAGTCATTTACTTTAGCCACGCTTGATATGACTTCAGAACCCAATACAGTAGAATTTATAGCGGAAAAATTAACATGTATATTAGATGATTGGCAAATTAATGGTAAAATTACGACCATTGTCACTGATAACACACAACATTTAATAAATGCTGTAAAATTAATACCGGCTATTAAAATAGATGATGAAAACATGGATGTGATGTGTGCTGCAAATAGTTTACAATCAGCCATTAATGTTGCGCTTAAAGAAAAAAACTTTTCGGAAATAATAAAACAATGCAATGCTGTAGTTGAGCATTTTAGACATTCAAATGCAGCTAAAAAGTCATTGTTAAATGAACAACAACAGCTAGGAATCCTACACGAATCATTGGTGCAATATTGTGAAACACGGCGAAACTCAATTTATTTAATGTTCGAACTCCTTTTAAAAAATAAGAGACCAATTTCAAATGTATTGGCAGATAGAACAATTACATCATCGGATATTTCTCGGAAAATAGAAATTACTAAATCCCAATGGTTGAAAATAGAAAATCTTGTCAGTCTCCTTAAACCACTATATGTTGTAACAAATTTATTTTGTACAGAAAACCATTCACCAGCTTCAATGGTCAGACCACTAATTGCACGATTATTGGATCACCATTTAAAATTGAAAGAAACTGATGATGTATTAACTAAAAATTTCAAACGTACTATTATTTCTGAAATTAAAGAACGGTTTAAACTTTCTTGGAATGAAACAAATTCTGTCCCTGTCAAACAAATTGCATCTTTTTTAGATCCTCGTTATAAAGATTTAGAATTTGAATCAATTTCTGCAAGAGAAAAAATTCAATCGTCTGTTAAGGATTTATTGGAAAGATGTAGACCTGAAATTAATTTAGAGAAAGATCCACCAATTCAAAGAAGTGATCTTGAATATTTGTATGGAAATATAACAATAGACATTAATGATTTAACTATTCAACTTCAAACTTATATAGCTGAACCTCCATTACGATTTGATTTAAATCCATATGATTGGTGGAAATCAAAAGAAAATAAGTATCCAGCTCTTGCAACATTAGCAAAACAGTATATTGCTATTCCTGCCTCATCGGTAAGTTCCGAAAAATGTTTTTCTACTGCTGATAATTTAGTGACCTCAAAAAGAACCAATTTATTAATGGACAATGTTAATATGCTGATGTTTCTATATCATAATAGAAAATTATTACAATGAGAGTTAAAAGTTTTTTTAAATTTATTTTAATATTATTACATTATTATTTGTTTATTTAAGCATTTATATTTATTTAATATAAAGTAATGTTTTGTTATTTGTAATATTGTTTACACTATACCTACATTCATAAATGAATACATTTCTATTAGAGATAATTATTCAATAGGATATGTATAATAATTACTATGCCTAATTTAGTCATACTTTGTAAAATTGTTTAATAAATCACTCTAATTTACATTGAGTATACTATTTTATAGTACATCTTATATTACTAACTTTATCTCATTAATAAAAATAAATTATTTTAAATAATATACAAAAAATGTGAAGAGTGAACTTTTATAATCACATATTCAAGTAGATAGCATCATGTATGAAATATTTTATTAAAATGTATTAGTGTGTTTTTCTTTTTTTTAATGATAAATGAAACAATATATACCAACTTTTAAATATATAAACAGGGTTAAAAGTGAGGGGTGCAAGGAGCTTAGTCCCTTACCTCTCATAGCGCTTATAAAACATTCCCTTTAATATCTCTCTAGTAATTTTACAGAAACCCTTGACTGTTTGTTATAAATAATTATACACAATAAGACAGTTGAAAAATTTGCTTTGCAATTTAGTTGATGTCGCACTAAGAAGTGTTCTACAAACTAAACTACTATTAAATATAAATGTTATAACTTTATATACGTTTTTTTAATTATTTTTATTTTATTAAAAGACATTCATTATCTGTTATGTAAAACAATAAGTATATAATTTACGAGCTTATACATTTTACAGCACATGAATAGTTTGTAGAGAAAATTAGTGAATAACACCTCATAATTTATATGTATATAAAAATCTCGTGTCATAATGTTTGTGACCATATTTCTCCAAAACGGATTAACCGATTTCAATGAAAATTTGTATATACATTTGGTAGATCAGCGAATAGGTTTTTATCTATTTTTTATACCCCTAAAAGCTATTGTTTAATAAATCGTAGTTTAATTTAATCATTTTTGACCCGGTCGATAATTGCGCAATTGAAAATGAATTATTAAATAATACTATTAAAAAACTATTTAAGAACTATTAATTTTATTATTGGTATTAAATGACAGGTATTACATAAATATTATACAAAATCCCGTAACAGGTGCCAAAACAAACAAGAATGTTATTTCAAATGATTATTATGCATATCGGTTGATGTTTAGATGCGATCAGAACAAAGTTTCAAAGTTCATACTTCTTACTTTCAGGTTTGACTGGTCTAAATTTCTTCTAGATAGTATCATAAGTTTAGTCTTTTCTTCATTGATACATAAGCCAATGTTTTTGCTGGTTTCTATTAGTTTAGAAACTGAGTGGGTAACTTCTTCTCGTGTATTCCCTTAAAGAACTATGTCATCAGCATATGCCAAAACAGTTTCTTCACCAAGAACTTCCATTTGTTCATCCTTCATAGGATTCTCTGATAACTTCTTCTAGTCCCAGGTTAAATAAAGTTGGGGATAAAGCATCTTCCTGTCTCAATCCTGAATTAACCTCAAAGGCTAGCGATAATCTCTGTAAGTAATGTACTTTAAGTAACGTCTTGTCATTACACATTTTTACTAAGTTTACATATTTTTGTGGGATTCCAAAAAGTATCATTGCTTTCCATAGTTCTTTCCTATTTACACTTTCATAAGCTTGTTTGTAATCCACAAATACCAAATATAGGTCCTTATCAAACTTATAATATTTCTCCATTGTTTGCTTTAAGGTGAATATGTGGTCGACAGTGGATTTTCCCTTTACAAAGCCACAACAATACCTTCCCATGATGGCTTCTGTATACAGCGTTACTCTTTCCAAAAGGAGCGTCGACAATATTTTATAACAAATATCCAATAAGGAAATTCCTCTGTAATTTGTTGGGTCTAGTGTGTCTCCCTTTTTAAATATTGGGCATAGTATTACCGTGTTCCATTCTCCTGGCATTTCTTCAGTTTCCCAAATTACCATAATAATTTTCCGAATTTTACTTTGGTAATTTCTCCTCCATTTTTTAGTAATATTGATAAATTTTACTTAAATTGTATGTCTGTCTATATAAAAATAAATAAGATATTTTTATAAAATTTTATAGAAAATAAATATATTTCATACAAATGTACAACAATTGAACAATTAATATTCTATTAATATTTATACAATTCTTTTTAAAAGAGAATAAATAATTTTTAAATTTCACTAACATTATTATACACTGGTCATATTTTGATTAGTTTCTAACTGAGATTGTTCTGCGACAAATGCAGATAAATGGTTTATTTTATCGTATGAAGAATTACATTCTTTTATATTATCCAACACATATTGAAGATTCCAATGTTTCATTAAAAGGGCTTGATTAATATTGAAGGATGAATATCTTATGCAACGTAATGCGGTGCATGTAGCTGAACACCTTAACTTCAGTCCAATTTCATGAACTAATGATAATAAATAGCTTTCATACTCATTAATAACATTAACTTCTGAAATTTTAAATACAAATTTATTATTATTAATATAAGTATCAAGAAAATATTTTTTATAAAAAGTGAAAACTATGTATAATAGAATCATAAAGGATTAAAGAAATATTATATTTAAGTCTCTAGTCAATAAAATATTTATAGAGTATGACTAAATTATTAAGATTTTTTTGAATCTCTTCTAATATTATCTTTAAATTAAATATCTACATTAGATATTTAAAGGACATATCTACAACAAATCTCACATGATTTTATTGATGTTAATATAATCAAAATAAAATAGTTATAATACTAACCAATAACAAAATTAGGCAACTCTAGACTGATACATTTTATGCCATAAATTAAAGGCTCGTTACTTGATGTTGGTCTGATTAAGCCTTTAGTAGCTAAATCGTATGCCATTTGAGTTTGAGTATCAACCTTGGCAAGACTAAAGTAAAACTAGTAATTACATTAAGAATTAAGCATAATACTTAGAAATCTAATACATAAAATGTAATTACTGAAACATCTTTTTTTGATTTGAGGCTTGTATTGTAGACATAAGTTTATCGATATTTTCACGTTTCACAAAATCAAAACGTCCCTTTTCAACTACTTGACCATCAATATGCATGTTTTTGGTCATGATTCCCAATTGCCCATGTAAATGATATGTCCGCAATGGATAATTTTCTTGAAGATGTCTCACCATTTTAGTACCTTTATTCAGTCCCATGACTTACAAAAATATATTTTCATTATTAGAATAATTTAATAATTAACATAATGCATATCATATTATAATATATATCATACCACAAACACCTGAAACACGCATTCCTAAATGAGTAGTCCAAATACATTTAAGATCTTTGCTCTGATATCTGGGACCAACAACAAGTACGTTGTCCGCATAACTAGGTTCTAGTTTAACTTCTAGTGATTTTGTAGTGTCACCGGAAATTATAACTCGATTTTCTGGTGGTCTGACATCCATTGAATTTAAATCTATTAATAATATACAATAGTTCTTATTATTATAAGTGTAATTATTTCATTAATCAAGTTTTCTTACCCTGGCATAATTTTAACAGCAATGAATGGCGACAACCTTTTAAACTTACTCCAGCCGGTTTGTACAAACATACTATACCATTTAAGAGTTTAAATGCCTTTTCACTATTTGACAAATAATTCATTTTATTTGTATGAAATCAACATATAAAATAGAAGGATTTATCCCTATTAAAGGCACTGTTAGGATTCTCTAAAAAAAAAAAACTTTAATAGAAAATTCAAGATGCTTGTTGTTTAAAACACAGTTAACTGTTGAACATATTTCTTAACTGAGTATAAATGTTCATATCTTATCAGTCCACATAAATATAATTTTATCACAGAACTGCCATATCATTAATCACGGTCTTATAAGTTCCTGTTCTACAATAGTAGTTTAATTCTGATTTCAATTTAAAATACCGTATTACTGCATACTGGCAATAAGTTAACCTAGGAGTTAGTTGATAACCGAGGTTCAGCTAAATTCGAGTTTACCACTGCTATTGTAAAAGAGGACCTTTAGAAGATATCTTTTAAAACCGTGTCACTGATATTGATACATAGAGCATGGATACTAGCAAGGTTTATAGATAATAGATATTATCTATAAACCTTGGGATACTAGGGTATAATTGTTTACAAATGAACGCCATCTATACGAAATGGAAAGCAACTTCACTAATCTGTTTCTCCTGAACAATTATGTGAAATGTACATGTTTTATGGGCTTGGATCAGTTCTCCTCATTGATAAGACAGCCGACATCTATAGTCGTATTGTCATGCAAAATGTACGTTTGTTCACAATTTGTCTACCTATATGAATATAAAAATACTAATCTGTGAATAAATCATAGGCCTTATACTTATAACTTACAACCCAGATTTATCCATTTAAAATCGTGTTTGTAACTGATGTAACCACTTACTATCGATATTTCATCCGTTAATTATCGTAAATAATGTCATAATGGAACTTACAACACATTTATGTACCATGCATTTTACAGTAATACATTTTAAATAAAAATTAATTCTTAAAAATTTCTGATTGTGGGAAATAGTAGCACTACAAAAGCAGGGACATTTTTCTTTTCAAATTCAAATTATGATAAATGTATAAAGCATGGATAAATAAACTACCTTCTAATCAGTAAGTATTGTGTAATTCTTATCCTAATTTTTTTTTTTTTTATAAATAAATATCGATAAATAGTAAGAAGTTTCGATTTTTCCACCATAATTTAATATCAGTTATAATATCCCGCCAGTGAGCGAAATTCACGTGATTCTGATATTCCACATTGCTTCTAAGTTTTATCATTTTGACGTTCTTCGTTTAGATGCTAACGAAATCATGTACAAAGCATTGTTAACAATTCTTAAGAAAGACAACATTCATAATTGCAAATTGGCAGTCAGATGGATTGGTAATATCAACCACGGTACTGCATTAGACGAGGATTTGGTGAATCGTTTAGAAACCGTTTCGTTGGTTGGCTTTTCAAAAAATAGTGGTTTTGAAGTCTTGAGCGCTTCTGTTGAGTTTGCCGATCGTATTACTCGCATAAATACCACCAACGTGCAACCACTTATTACAGTTCTAGAAAATTGGTAAGCAACATCATTATTATTAGATAACTACAATAATAATATGATACTAACACAAAAGTTATAAAACTACACATTTGATATCTTTGAATACTTCTTAATAAAAAAGAAGAACATTTAATGGCCCTTCGGAATTTTTCAACTTATTTTAAACTACTGGTTACTATTATTTATCTTGTATATCTGATGGCTTTTATACGTATTTTTATTTTATTTAATATTTACCCTATTGTATAAATAATTTAATGTTCAAATTAGAATTATTGGAAATGTTATGATTAATTATTTATTACATGCCAATGTTCTAGTCGATTTAAATGCCATAATATTGATATATTTTTGTTTATAAAAAATGTTTTAACATGATTGTATCCATGCAGTTTTTTTATCAGTTTCACTATATTCATTATTATTACTTAGGATTTGATGGGTTTTAAGTTAAATTTGATAAGTATTATTTCACCAATTCTATATTTCTGATAACTATTAAAATTCTAAACAGAACATAGTTTATCTATTGTCATGTAAATTGTATTGTTTGATACAATTTGGAAGTGAAGAAATAATTACATTTGAAAAACTTCTGAATGTAGGTATTAAATATTTACAGTGAAACTATATGTAATTAATAGATGTAGAATATTACAAAGTGCTTATCGACATTAATGTGAATTTACAAAATGTCCACTGTAATTAGGTATTACCAGGAAAAATGATAAAGTTTGTAAGCATATTATGCTTAAAAAAATTATTTAGTGTTTTTAAATAAAAAAGTTAAAATATTTTTAAGCTTTGATTTAAAAAAATGTATATTTATTAATAATTCCATAAATAATTAAATTAAATCATCTGTATTTTTAATTATTTTGTATTTTCCTTGATGTTTTCCAAACCTCTTCATAAGTTGGATTATATATTTATTCATTTTATGTCAATTTCTTTTTCATTCATATTGTATTTATTACAATAACTTACCACTTCTGATAATTGTCTTTTGTGAAGAGATTGATCAATATATGTATAAAAATACCCTTAACTTGTTAGATATTTTTTAAAAATTTTAAAATTGTATCCAAATTTTCATTATTATTTTTATTAATAGGCTAAATTATTACTTTATTTTGAAATCTCAACTTTATAAAACGGTTTTTGCCAATCATACTTATTCATAGTTATTATATTTAATATTTAGAATTCATAAACTCTATCATGTACATGTATTTTTGCAATGTAAATCAAATTATCTACCATTAGGAATGTATCCACCATAAAGGTTTCACTGTATTACATATGTAATTCTATCTAGTTACAGTATTAATGAAAATGACATATTTACATTTATAAGAGAGAAAATTAGCCTAGTAAATATTATTGATGAACTCTCTTTTATTAATTAAAAATAGATGCCTATATGAAATTATTTAATCAGAAATGTAACTTAAATATTGGTTTTAAAGTTAGTTGCAATAGAATGCATCACTACAAAAAATTAAAAAATTTTAAAATCAATAGTAATAAGTCCAATCAAAATAATATAAAATACTATAAGGCTATAATAAAAAAATAGTCCCTCTAAAAAAAAAATGACAAAATTATTAATAAATATATTATCTTTTAGTCATCTCAGAATCATTACAAGAGAATTTTTTTTAATGTAGATCTTGGATTCAAGAATGGCAAGGACTAAAACTCAAGAAAAACCCATAAAAAGGGTAAAACCAAAAAAAAATACTCAAAAAACGAAAGCTAATAAAAAAATACATGCAATTCAAAATTCAAAAAAAAAAATGAAGAATTTTAAAGAAAATATTTATGAAAAAAGTGAAACCAAAAATGAATGTGTATTTGAATTAATGACAAAGTATCCTGAGTTAAGTCAGACATTTGAATATATTTTATATTCCAACAAGTATAAACATACATTAACTGATGTTTTCAACATTATAAAGATGCTTATGTTCAAGCTAGAAGAACTGCAAAAACATGATGTTGATATCAAAAATACACTTGAAACTATTAATCATAATTATAAAATCAAAGGTTTAGTCCAGAGTACTGCAATAAATTTATCACATGTTGTAGATCAATTAAATGTGAATGAAACTACATTCTTAGATTTTGCGAAGAAATTTTCACCACTCAAAATTGTGAATGATAGTGAGATAGCTGCACATAATTCTATATCTGGATTTTCAGGTTCATCTCAAGTACTTGAAGAACCTTTAGTATCTAGTTCACTTATAAATAATCAATTAGATACTCCTGAAAATTTAAAAACTGAACATATTAGACCTGATGCATCAAATAAAAATATTTTTGATAAAAACCACACTATAGTATTGACATCTGATGATGAATACGAAGAAACAATAAATTATGATGGATGTAAAGAAAAAAATTTTACTGTATATAGGCCTAAAAATAATGAAGAAGACTTAGAAAATTATGTAATAGGGTCTGATTTTAAAGATATTTTATCCGATCATGATAGTAATTATGATGTAGTTTCATCCCCTAAACAGAGTCAAGTTAATACTACCTCAAAATTCTCATCAGGGCATAAAACACCACTAAATAAAGTTAAGAAGATTAAACCAAAGGTGTCTGATGAAGCTATAGATGAAGCAAGAAAAGCAGACTTACATTTAAGAAAACGACTGAGTCAAAGAAATTCTGAAATGTTAAGTATTGTGAAAAAATTTAATTTACAGTCAAATGATATAGTATTAGAATTTAACAAAGTTAGTAACAAACCTTTAATAACTATTCATAAAGAACTGGCAAAAGTCTTAAAAAAACATCAAGTAGAAGGTATTCGTTTTTTGTGGGATATAGTTTTTGAATCTGTGGACAGAACTAATTCTACTGATGGCACTGGATGTATATTAGCTCATCGAATGGGAATTGGTAAAACATTACAAATCATAACTTTATTGTATACTGTTATTGCGTACCAAAGTTTAATAAATTTAAAAACATTTTTAATTGTTTGTCCACCCGGGTTAATTTATAATTGGATGGATGAAATTTATAAATGGTTAAAAGATATTGATAAAGATGAAGTTGTTAAAGTATTTGATTTACCAAAAACAAATAAACTTTATAATATAACAAACATAGCCACTTGGAAATCAAAAGGAGGTATCCTTATTATTAGTTATGAGAACTTTAAGTCTTTAGTGAATTGTAATCAAAGTGATTTATGTGAATCATTTTCTCATGCTTTAATTGATCCTGGGCCTGATGTTGTTATTTTAGATGAAGGCCATTACATTAAGAATACCAACACAAAACTTTTAAAAAGTTTATCACAAATCAGAACAAAAAGAAGGATAATATTAACTGGAACTCCTATGCAAAATTCACTTAAAGAATACTTTACAATGGTAGATTTTGTCAAACCTAATATATTAGGTAATTTTGGGAAATTTACTACAACATTTATTAAACCTATTGATTCTGGTCAATTTATAGACTCTAGTGATGAAGCTGTACAATTAATGAAACAGCGTACCTTTATTTTACATAAACTTTTACAAAATACTGTTCATCGTATAGATGATAAAAATTTAAAACCTTTATTTACAGATAAGATTGAGTATACACTAGAAGTTAATATGACCGATTTCCAATGTGAATTATATGAGAAATTCCTACAGCATAATAAAACAACTAATGATAGATGTAATGTTTTTTTACGCTTACATGTGTTAACATTAATAACTCTACACCCATTGACATTATACAGATTGTTACATTATAGAAATAGCAAACAACCTGAATTTGGGACTAAAGCATTTGATGATAAATTTGCTAAGGATTTGCCATGGATCGCAAACTATGGTGAAGATCCAAGATTTTTTGAAGCTAAACAGAGTCATAAAATTTCCTATGTATTAAATACAATTAAAGAATGCCAGAAAAGGAAGGAAAAGATGGTGTGTTTCTTAAAATCACCATTAGCGTTAGATGCTTTGGAATATTTTTTACAAAAAGAACAAAATTGGGTTTCTGGGGATGATTATTTCAGAATGGATGGTAAAACACCCATGAATATACGAAATCAAATGTGTGAAGCTTTTAATAACTCTGAAAATCCTGTTAAAATGTTTATTTTATCCATGGGTACTGGTGTTCTTGGGTATAACATGGTTGGTGCAAATAGAGTATTATTATTGAATACATCGTGGAATCCAAGTAATGATTTACAAGCTATTTATAGATGTTTGCGATTTGGTCAGAAAAAGACTGTTTATGTTAACAGATTGTTAGCTAAAGGAACTGTTGAACCAAAAGCATATTATCGACAAATTTCTAAATTAGGAATGGCTAGCAGTGTTGTAGATTTACAACATATGAGTCGAAAAGTTTCATTTGATCAAACCAATGACTTATTTACATTTGATTCTTCTAAAAATTATTATACTACAGGTGTTAACACTAAAGACCCAGTTTTAAATCAAATAATTAAATACAATTATAAATTTATAAGTGATTTAAAAGAACACGATTCTATGCTTGTAGAGTCGGTTGAAGAGCAATTGACTTTAGATGAACGTAAGATTCTTTGGACATCATTTAAAAATAACGAACTTGGAACTAAAAATTTGATAAAACCAAAACCACTACATAAGTTGCTAAATACTGAACATCAAAATCAAGTAATAAATAAAAAAATTAAACAAGAAATAAATGACAATGTACCTTCTACTTCAAATAGTCACCAGCCTAACAAACAACAAATTTCATCTCCTATTGCAAATGAAAGCCACTATTCAAAAATTCAATCATATTTCAACAACCCTTTATTACCATCACCTAAATGTACAGCTAAACGCAAATTTCCTAATCTTTCAGTAGTAGAGAATACAACAACTTCAAACAAAGAACTAAAAAATAATACTTTCCACAAAAAATCAAACCGTTTTAATAATGATGAACCTATACAAAATCAATTTAGAAATTTTCAAAATAGAAGTTTTAGTCATCATAAGAGATATCCAACTGCAAACTATCGTCCTCATATGTACTCAAAGGAAGGAGTAAACTCAAGAGATTTATCTCATCAAAACCAACAATTTCCCATTCCCTCCAAAAATCAAACTTGGCATTCTAATCAATATAAACCAACAGGAAATAATTTTCAAAATCGTTCTGGTATGTCGAAATGAAGAAGAATGTTTTACCTATAATTTTTTAACATTTTGTAATTAAAATAATTATTTCCTGATGTTACCCATGTTTGTAAACAATATGATTATAGTGTTGTTTGGTATATTTTTATAAATTTGTAAATTATATTTAATATTACTTAAACTAAGAAGTTTAAATAAAGTTTAAAATTTTAATCATTTTATAAAAACTGCCATTGATTTAAATTTGTTGTATTTATAAAATAAATATATAAATATCTTATGTGTATATTATTAATTTTAAAATATGTATATAAAATAATTTTTGTTACTTTAACATAACATTATTTACAATAAAATCTTATTGTTCTCCATACCTAAATTTGTGTTTAAAATCATTTTTACTGTTATTGAAAAATTTGATCGTTTTCCAGTTTGTCCAGAAAACTAAAATTTATTGGTGTAGCTTACATAAGAGTAGAAGTAACAACTGCCTTTAAAAATATTTAAAAGTGTTTTTAATTAAATTTAATAATTTTTTCATTACCATGTAGTGAAGATTTAACAATTTTTCTTATTCCAGGATACTTATAATCGTAGTTCCACTGCTAATATTGGTTATAAATGATTACTTTTACTCAGTACTACATGATAAATAAAATTTATAATTCTGTATAATATTTTTCTATTGGCCGAACAAATATTTTGTTTTAATTAAAAGTAATAATAATTTACAGGAACCCTGCTTTAAGAAAAGATGCATCATCAGACAAAATTGCAAGGAGAGATATTATGCGTAATGCAATAGTTGTGGAAGAAGATTATTTTGTTGCTCCTACCAATCAAAAAGTCTAATGAAAATTATAACTTCTAGCACTTAATTGCAATTTTAGACTAAATTATTACTATATGATGTTTATTATAAATATGTATTTTGATTTCTAAAAACAAGATTTTTATTATTAACCAAAATGAGTTTGATCAACAGAATATTGTCTATGTGTGAATCCTATGCTTACATGCGACCAATAATAATCAATAACGTTATTGATCATTTAAAATATGGTGCTACAGGCGAACTATTATGTCATAATATTAGAAATGAATGGCTATACAGCAATGTAACTAGTAGAGATGAAAGCGTATTTCAATTTTGTAATATTGACCAGAAAAAATATTCCAATGATATTCCAAGTAAGACGTCTAGTAATGTTTTTTTTAAAAATGTATTGATATGTATGATGTTTAAAAATAGTAGAGTTTGAGACTTAATGTACTTACAAATCATTTATTTGTTTAACACATACAAAGTAAAATTATGAATTTAACTCAAGGTAAATTTTTATTGTGATCTTGGTTATACATCTAAAAATGTAGGTTAAATATTTTATTTTTTAATTAGTAATTTATATAGGAATATTATTTTTAATAATATGTATCAATTTTTGTAAACGAATAAATATTGGAAATATTATTTTAGTAATTTTGGAATTTGTAGTGCGTGTAAATACAAGCAAATATTTGTTGATTATAAGCACATTAAGTCTAGAATCTGACATAGGTTTAAATAATTTAAATCTTATAGATTGACATGATTTTTAATAATTATTGTTTTTACTGCAATATTTATAATTGTGTGGTATTTTAACTAAGTACTAACTAGTAAATTTAGTATTATTTCTATGACATTTGTTTTACTGTTTCTAAGGTTTAAAAGATCATTTTATGAATGCTAAACAATTTTGTAATAATCAACTCCCATTCAGTTTTGCTGATTCTAGAAGTATATGTGAACAAACAAGTTTAAATGCTTTGAAAATTGGAGATAAAAAATACTTTAGGTAATATAAAATATCTAAATACCATATTTATTACATTGATATAAAACTAGTGTATATAATAGTTTTATATTTTATATATGTATTATTATAGATTTATTATATTGGTAAATTAGTATATCTGTTGATGATTTTAATCTGTAGATTATTGATGTAAAACAAATCCAGATTTCGGAATTTTGGACTTTAGAATCCAAATTTTGGGTTATAAAATTATAATCAGAGTGTTACATTTTTTTTTATAAAATCTTAACTATTTCACTGTGTTTGGGGGGGGGGGGGGGGTCAGACTATGGCGATTGCCCCACTCAAAGAAATTTTTAAAAGTCTGTAATTCTTTGTCCGATGATCAAATGCTATATTCCGTAAATAGTACATTATTATTTACTATTTTGTACTCAGAAATCAGATAATATTATCTTTAAATACACGTTCATAGTTTATTTAAAGTTAAGAAACACTGGCTCCTCCTAGGCTTATGACAATTGTTATTACGCGAATCTTATAAACTTTATTATTGATATTTATGTATTTCTATATATGTGATCTTTATAAAACAGTTTTCGTGATATCGATACCATAAAAATTGAGCTCATAATCTATAAAAAACCGTTAAAATCATTCCTATTCACCCCAAACTACGGTACATTATATTTTAGATGCAATTTTATGTTTTTATAAATAATTTCTGTAAAGTTTTTATTTAATTAGATTTATAATATTATAAAGGCTGAATGAAAGGGGTTAGGAAGGTCTAGCCGGGGTGGTATCCCTGAGCCCTCTTGAGTACTCAAGTGAAAGGGGTCCAAACAATTTAAACTGATACACATTTTTTATCATACTAAAATTAGTAGTTTTATAGACATCAATTGTATATACCTATTAATTTTATAATTTTATATTGCAATTGATAATTTGTGAAATAATGTAAAAAAGTGTATCGTTGCGTGCGTGACGAGCAGCTTTGTAAAGCATGTTTTGTCAAAAGGGCCCATATAAAATTTCAGCCTTGGAGCCCAATAGGTACTTACTTAATCTGGCCTTGATTATTATTCTATCAAATCTATTGATAGTTAACTTATACCCTATAGGCGAGGCCGGATTGGACAAAGTCGGCCCATCGAGTTTTCTGTATGTTACCAGCCCACTTACTAACTGGCGGTTCTTGTCCAATTTTTTTTTTTCGCATATTTCAATAGGTGCACTAATCTTCAACTTTAAACTATTAATATTTTCTGTTAGCGGCCTTTCACAACTTAAAAAGCCAAAAATTGTTGCGGCCCACCGAGTTTTGTTTGTAACTTGCCGGGGCAATCCGGCCCTGTCTATAGGATAAGTAAATAAATTAATGTTTTACTATCTTTAATGTTGTGATTTAATTGGGTAAATTGAAACTTTCATGTTCTTTGTTTATCATCATAACATCATTATTCATTATTAATCCTTACATGTTTTGTTCCAAAAAAATATTTTATTGATAGTCTATGGTCCATAAATATTAAATATTTAAATATATAGGTAATCATAATTTTTTAAATATTATGAAGTCGGCAAACTTAATCAGTTGCCCCACCCTTTCAAAAGTTGAAATGACGCCCCTGCACTGTATACTAATTAATCTACTAAATACCTAGTTAACTTATTCTAGTTACAATAAATCTAATATATACCTACATATTATTTATATTATTTTATATATTGATTATATATAAATATATATATATATATTATACAAAACCATCCTAATTTTAAAATTTGTCATCAATATTTATTGTTAGTTGAAAGTTTTACGAAAGGTTTTGTAATATGAATAATTTTATTGATTGAACATAAAAAACAGGTAGGACAAAAATTGATGGAAGTTTTATCTGTAGTTGGAATATTTTTTTGATTAAAGTAATCGAGTTAAAATAAAATTATGGTTGTCACTAATTTTTGAATCGTATAAAATTGAAGTAGGTATACTTAATATATTAATTTAATTTTAAAAAAGGTGAAGTCATTATGACTTAATAATAATTAATAATTAACGCACTAATATGTAAAATCATTCTTAATCAAATTTCAAAATTAATTTGAGAATTCAAAATCCGGTTTTTCAAACTTTGAAAAATCCAGTTTTTTTCCATCACTAGTATGCATAGAATTGGAGTATAAATAAGTACTGAAATAGGTATATCTTGATTAATTCAATGATTTATTTATTATTACTTATTATTAATTAAATATTGTTTGATTTTCATTTGTAAAATAAAACTAATTTAAAACAATTAAAAATACCAATTTTAAAATAATTCTATATTAATACTTACATATTTCTAAATTTAGCCCTAAGAATTATACCAGATTTAAGTATATTGCATTTTGTATACCAGAAGAAAGCCAACAATTTTTCTATCATTGGCAAAGACAACGAAAAATTTGGTGGAGAAAAGTAAGTATAAATAAGCTTTTAATAATAACAATTTTGTTCTATGATTACTGAATAAATGTTTATAAAGTTCTCAGCCAATCCTGGTAGATTTTCACTTACTGAAATATTGATCGACGAAAATGGCCAAGAGAGTACAGAAATTCGAGCTGAATTTCCATGGGGACAGGAGACAATTGAAACCATACGTAACATTAGTACTAAAATGTTTGATAATCTTGATCCATTGGAACAAGAAATGTTTATAGTAAGTATGATGTGATAGCAAAAACTAATTTAAATATCTAATCACTATTAGTGTTATTTTAATTTAAGGCAAGAGTGGGTAAAAGAAAAGTCTTACCCCACGTAGTTGAAAGTGAAACTAGCCTTGAAAAAGCATTTATGGTGTTTCTGTGTGATGGATATGCAGACCTGCCTTATCACAGCGGTCGCAGAGAAATCTTTCGGTTTCATCGTAAACTGGCTCCATATAAAATAACATTTGCTGCTCCCTTGTCAAGTGAGATAGATCTACATGATATTGATTGGGTAATGGTATTTAAAAAAAATATATTATATTAATATTCGTAGATGCCAAAAAAGCAGATGAATTGAGACAGCTTTCTATTTACTTGGGATTGAATTTAAAAAAATCTGGTATATCAACCTTAATCCTCCCTAACACTGCGAAAAAGTCTCTCGAGTCACAGTTCACAGATTTAGACTGTCTTGGCATTCCTTATACAGCTATACTCAGCGATTCTACTTTAGACAATGGTATTGTTGGAATTAGGAATATTGAAACAACTCTTGAGGTACAAGTACAATAAAATATTTATAATAACGTTATGAAGATATTTTGTTTTACAAAACACTATGATTATGTAACTGCTCAGTAAAATTATTGAGATATTCCAGTTTAAAAATGTAATTTTTTAATTTTTGAGTGATTAAATAAAATAACCATAGGTATATATGTATATATTTGTAACAACACAGTAGGTAATTAGTTGAGTGTCTATGTTACAAAAATAATTTAGGTAAAACAATGATGGTAATCAATAATAAAATTAAAAAAATTAGAAACATTTATTATACTTATACACATTGTCGATCTGGGTCATGATTGGACCATTGACAAAAAATTTACAATAAGTCACTAAACAACCTAATATTAGTATGAAATTCAATAACTACCTACTAAAAATTTGTTCTTCCTAAGCCCAAACTATACTACAAATTTTGTTAATATTAATTGTGTTCATACATACATGGATTATATTTTTTTGCATTTATTTTCCGTTCTGTAATGGACCCAAATGTATTTTAAGTATGTCATGTTCATTTACTATATCTGGTTAAAATCCTGGTCAGGGTGTAAATCATATAAACGCTCATATAAGTCATCAATTGAGTTTATAATATACCTACAAATATTATCATAATATGGTACTCTTCCGAATCATCACAGGAATATGTTAATTATAACGGAAGAAAAAAAAAACGTTCATTGGAAGCAGCTGTTACAGGCAAAGTTAAAAGAATATTTATAATTTTAAGTTTCAGTAAAAGTTTTAGAAAGTTCATTTAAAATTTTAGAAATAGAAAAAATATCATGAATTCCATCATCTCGTTATTTATTAGAATAATTTAAGTTAGTTAGGTTAATTAATTAAAGTTTTTTGCACATAACACTTCAGTTTGAAGTATTATCAATTTAAAAATGACTATAATGATTAAGGAAAGACAATTTTGAAATTAAAATAATCAGGACTAGATGATAAGAAGATATTACAAGTAAAAATGATTTCATTTTTAAAATTGCTGAAACGATGGTTAAGTTCATTCAAAAATTTAATATTCTTGTAAAATGCTCATATATCTATTTATAGTTTATACAAATTGGCAATTAACAAATATTGTGGCATAATTATTTAGTACGTAGTATTTTCAAAATGATAAAAATACGCTTGATTTTTCACAAATAACGGTTTAGGTATGGCTAAAGCTACGGTTTCTAAGGTACATGTCGTGGCGACAGGTCGCTACGAAAATTCGTCAACATCTGTTTTTACGAAAATGTTATTCATTGGTTTGCAAGACGCGACAAGTCGCAGCGACCTAACTTTGAGTCTTCGCGACCGACGACACTACTGCTCCGAGAGCAGTACCTTGCGACATGTCGCCGCAACACAACACAACGACTATTGAAACGTTTGTAGATATAATGGCGTCAACACTGATATTCTCAGCGTCGGAAGACGAAATTCTAATGCGTGAAGTCCAGAATAATACATTTCTTTACAATATTGGAGATCCAAATTATAAAAATATTATTCCAAAAGATGACATTTGATAATCATCAATCATTCTCTATCCCGGTATATAAATAATTATAGGTTTTCTAATGTTTGGCGATGAGGTAACTAACATTTGTTGTTGTAATTATTGTTGTTGTTCTTCTAATAATAGTGTGAGAAGAATATTATTATTTAAAATATATCTATTCGTTGTGATATGATATTATATTATATTGTATGAAAAATATGTGCGCACTTGAACAAGTTTGAAAACGGACGCTGACTGAATACCAGTTGTGTCGCTGTAACTTGTCGCGTCTTAGAAATCATTCTATCCGAAAAGCTTCGCGGCGACTGGTTACGGCTATCAGGCGCAACGACCAATCACCGCGACATGTCGTACCTAAGAAACCGTAGCTTAAACGACTACGATCAGCTAACCTTTAGGATGCTTTTTGATCAGACAATGGCAAATGCTCACCTTGCCACCCCCTAAATGACACCACCGACTACATTTTTTATACACATACAAGGTTCAGATATATCCAGGGCCGGCTCAAGGTATAGGCGAACTAGGCACCTGTCTAGAGCAGCATTTTCAAAATTGACTCCAACATTTTTTTAGTTCTATTGGTGTTTTATAAGAAAAATATTTAAAATTAATTTATTCGTGAAAACCACTTTCCTGTATAATAAAATAATATTGTTTAAAGTTATTATATTACTTTATATTACGGCCTACGCTGGGCGTTTTCCATTATTCAAAAATATAAATAACCACATATCTGATAGTCGCGGTAGTGATGGGTTTTGAGTAATAGTAATAGTAATAAAAATTATTTTTAAGTCTTTTTACAAATAACTTTATCCATAAAATAAAAAATTAAAAAAATGTTTAAGTAAATAAGTCACATAAAAATAGGGAGAGGAGCTTAGTTATAATAAGAGCTCAATTTTTTTTTAGAGGCGGCAAAATTTTGCCTAGTGCACTATTTTTGCTTGGGCCGATTAGGTTAGGTTAGTTGAGCCTAACCGGCCCTGAATATATCTTAAAACTGTCGAGCTTTAAAGTCTCTACCTTTTTTTTTAAATTTCTATTGCCTTTTTCATTGAACGTTACAGAAATCCGGTTAGATAATTAAATCAATTTGATATTCTATAGATAGACAATAGCCTATTACTATAGTATAATAAGTTTATTTCATTATTATAAATGTATCCAACAAATTATTTCATAATTTTTTTAAATGCTTTTTAGCATTTTATAGACATTTTATTTTATATTTAACTCTTATATTTATCTGGACATATTTTTTATCTAACACTTGTAGTATAGATTTTAAAATTATTATTATATTTATTTTAATAATTAATGAATTTAAGGTTATAGTTTACAATTTAATGGAATATTGTGTTTTTGTTTATAGGAAAAAATTCATGTGGCAAATTTGACTTCTTACGTTGAACAACTTATAAAAAATTACTGACTTGTAATTTATAATGGTTAGATCATACTTTAGTTTTTCTTAGTTAAAAATAAAAATTAATTTATATGTAATGTATTTTTCAATATCTATGCAACCAGAAAAAATATATAAATAAATAATAATCTGTATTTAGTTTATTTGTTTTTACTTTCCATTTACTATTATTATATTATATTGACCTATTATTACTTAATTTTTAAAAAGAATTGTCGGTATAAGACAAATATATCTTAGCTGAAGAACCTCCGTAACTGGTTTAATAAAACGTCAATTGATTTATTTCGAGTATCATTTAACAGGGACAAAATATCCATACGATATTCAACACCTGAAATAAGTAGAAACCTGAAGAAGACTTATTATTAGGGAACGGATTTATTCGCTCTGAAAACCTCAGTAATATACACAATATGCATTCTATAAGTCTATGGGTAATACCCATTGGATAAAATATATGGACAAATTTGCTAGTATTTAGCATAGACCAAGGTGGATACATAGACCTTACTAGTAATGTAATGTATGTTCGAATAATCGAATTGTTCAAGTATTCGATGATACAATACCTAATTTTTTTTATCCGTTTTTCCATGACAAGCTTTATATACTATTTATTATTAATAAGTAATCCATATCTACACAACTAAAGATAATGTATGTCAATAATTAATCGACCTAAATACGAAAATAATTCTTATCTTGCAGGGACCTGTTCGTAGTTAGCTTTATTTCGGTGCATACTACTTGTGTCCGAGATTATTATCAGTAGGTAATTTGCGTCCCACCAAAAAAGGTCATAGCCTATTTGCGTCCCAGCACTAATAAGTCATAAGCATAGCATAAAATAAATATTATAAGTAATTAATCACGTTTAAATAAATAAAACTATTCAAACTATTTACAGATTATATATATATAATATAACACTGCAAAATACTTTGTGTTATTCTGATCGATTATAGTACACTATATACCCAGTGTCGGCCTAGCCAAGGCAGTTAGACAGCAATCGCTGCCTGGGCCCCCGTCTATTTTTTTTTTTTATATGTATATTTAAATGCAACGAAACGTTTAGATATAATAATTACGAGAAACACGTGGTCGTAAAGTATTTTAACTTTTAATTTTTAAATCTATAGTTAGAATAAGTAAATCGTACTTCTTACTATCTTAGTCAGGTTTTATAATTGTGCTGTAGTTCGATAAATATAAATTATAATTATTATGGATGAATGATCTTGATATTAATAAGATTAATTGATAAGAACGATTAATTCCAAATGAAAATATATTAAAGGATGTAAATGGTTAGATCCAAAAATATACGAATACATCGAAAAGTTTGAAGAATATGCTATTGATATCTTGATAATTGTAACAAAGTGATCTGATGTTAATAGAGATATTGTATTACTTAAATAGAAACAATTTGCCTCTTATTATTTTAATATTATTTCAAAAAAACATGGCATAACAAACGATAATGATGGTGAAGGTTATATTATAGATGAAGTAGTGACATCTGATTCAAAAGATGAACTTGATTCGATAAATTGTAATACCTGTTGGAAATGTATAGCATGTGCTTTTAAAATTATTACCCAACTATCTTGTCATTATGGTATGTACAACAATTTGAATCAGGTTTTTAAATACATAATGCTATTAACTAATTATTATTGCCATCAACTCAAGTCACTTGTGAAAGAGTATTTTCTAAGCTTAAAGTAAAAACAAAATTAAGATCGTCACTCGATCAGCAACATTTAGAACCACTAATGCTTATGTCTATAGAAAAAGATATTACTTTAAATGTGGATAAAATAAAACTAATAGATGACATAGAAAAATCGTCAAAAGAAACGACAAGGCTTTTCATATGATATAATATATTTTATTAAATGTATTTATTTTATAAATACATAGTTTTTTTTTTTTTTTTTTATAAAAATTGAACACTTAACGGTAAATTTAGATTAAGAGAATTTTTAACTTTATTCTTTTTTATTTAAAATAACAAATATATAGTCTATATGTATAACATTTTAATGACCATTTTACATATTTAAGATATATTTAATTTCAATATAGGAGTAATAAATAAATGTTGTAGTATGGGGGTTGGATTAGGTTAATCCTACCTGGGCCCTTTAGAGCAAGGCCGACACTGGATATAACTATCTATCAAATTAAATCTCTGGTCTCTTGGTTTTTCAAAGTATTCAGTTTTATAAATACGGCTCAGGAATTGTTTGGCGACAACCAGACAATGTCATGGTACGTCATTTTATTACATTGAAGCACTATAATAGCTGATAATATTAATTTATCGATAGTCGCAAATATTATACTATATATACAATTTACACATATATAATTATTGTAACATAACATTTATAGACGCATCTCAGTCATGACTTTTATAGCAGGTAAAAAAAATAATATGGTCGAGTTGCGTCCCTAAAACGGGACGCAAGTTACTTCTTGAATTTACTACCTGAAAAATATACCTTTTTGGGGGACGCAAGTAGTATGCAGCCTTTTATTTTACTCGTTATAGTCGATAACTCGTTATAACCATACTCGTTGTAGACGTATATTTTAACATACAATCATATGTGCCGTGCCAGGATCTAACGTTTTGCTTGTTGTAAGTAGTATCTCGTTCTAAGCGATGCTCACTATAATGATTTATAGTTTATACTGTATTAATAATAATTAAATTATGATATTCGAGTATTTTGCATAATTTTTATTTTTGTATTTTAATTGCCCTGTCAAATAGTAAATATCGCTAGCTTCGAATCCACTTTCGCAGGCCTTTATGCACCATAAGCCATATAATATTATTATTAAACGTTTTATGTTGTGCGAAAACTTAAACGAATAATTTTCGTTATGTATTGTATTGTAGCATCGCATATTATATTGCCGGCCATTAATGGTCCTCCTCAGTGGCGTACACATAACTTTTGTATGTGGGGGATCATTTGCAAATAAATCGTTTTATTTTTTATTTTTATTTTATCATTATTTTTATTTTTTTACGTTTCTAACGTCCTCACTCTAAGAACATTATACTATAACAATTAAAAAAAGACCTAGGGGGGATCTGACATCCACATCCCCCCTTGTATACGCCACTGGTCCTCTCAATATATTAAAAGTTATATAAAAAGTATAGTACTCAATATTGTGTTTGTGTTGTCCCGGTTTCGCTTTATAAATTTGTGGCAATCCTCTACATAACACCACCAAAATATTCCACCGTCGTCTATCACTTTATTAGATAACAATATTATTATTAATTATGTAAGATTATAGGAATTACAAAATAAATTATAATAATAATATTTTATATTTATACAATTTACATTTGAATAATTCTCTGCGTCATATACTCATATTATTTAGTATGTATTTCACTATTCCATGCTTAAATTATCATTAAATTTTAAATAATCAAAAAAATTTGGGGGGGGCTATAATACATTTGGGGGGTTAACCTCCCCCCAAGCCTCCCATAGTTGCGCCAATAATGTCCTGATATTTTTCCATAGATTTTGCTTACTGACTAACTTGAGAAGTCATGAAACTTCCCCTGCCGGCACTGACAGTTCTGAGTATTTCTGTTGCTGTAAATTTTAAACCTTTTACTTGATCCATATTGTTTTTCAAGGAATTATAATGTGGTGGGTTCCCTATCTTTCCACATCGCAGTTAATAAGCCAGTACTTGAAGTAATTTCAAGCTCCCATCATCAACTCCTTCCATTGCTATTAGTTTTTCTGCAAAACTCAATTAATATCAAAATTAGTTATGATATAATAAATCGTAATATTCGTTATACAATTGATGTAAATTGAAATCTAAATTTTAGTAAAAATTATTTTGGACATAAGTTAGGGTGAACGTGCCCCCCCCCCGTTCCGGTGAAAACATAAAATTGGGGTACACAGAAAAAAAAATAAAGGAGCTCAGTCCCCCTGCGAACCTCCCCCTCCTAATTCGAGAACTGATCATGACAGTAGTGATAATTATTAAGTTATTCGTAACGGCTGAGTCTAAACGGAGCACGCTAGCAATGAGCACACACGTTCAATCTGTGCGTGTTCTCATTTGGACACGGCTTTCCGTTCACGGCGAAGCACTGACATCGTCACGGAACCAAATTGTAATACTGAAAATAACCACGTTATCAATTTGATTTGAAAAAATTAACCCGCGTTTCGTCGATTACTTGCACAACTCTGTAGATAGGCCTAACAAATCATGTTTTTATCATGCAGACATCGATAACTTATTATTACATGCAGTATCTATGCGATTCATTTTGATGATTATTTTAAGATTGTTTTCGTATAATCTGTGATGATACTATATAGTTGCCGACATGCCCGCGCTCTATATTCAACATTCGTACGGAAAGAAGTATTAAATTATTCGTACATTAACGTACCTTTTAATACAAACGACAGTGACGGCAATCAGTTTAATGAAATTTAGATCGCTGATTACTCACTGTACGAATCATTGTGAGAAATAACGCTAAGTCACGAAATTTGCTAGCTCTGAGCTTTTGGCAGGTGATTAGTTATTTATTTGTTATTATTTTGTTTTGGATATAGCTGTTTAATTTGTATCTACTATTGTTATTTCCAGATTCATATCATTTCATTTTAGAAAAATATTTCCACAAAATCATGGGTGAAAACATGTTTTGGTTATTAACTTACGATTATTTCAAAAAAGATGTTAATAAGCCTGAAGACAGTTCAATCATTCTAGTGCATTGGTTGTTACTAAAAAATGATTTTCAATTGCTCGGACAAGGTAATGAGGTAAATATTTCATTATTGTATTTATTCTATTATAATGTTAGAAAAGTGTTCTATTGATTACATTTTTAGTTGTTTAATAACAATCCATCAATTCAGTATATTGTTTATTGATTATTCGCTAGTTATGTATAGTTACATACTTAAATATTTTAATTTTGCACGTTTCCTTGAAACTGAGAACATAAAACTGATAACCAATTATTAATGAGTCATCGACCAATTAAAGCTTATTTTTATTTTAAGTTATTCTTTAAAAAATACGGAAAGCTTTCGGCTTAGTATTGTATGGATAATACTAATGTAATCAAATACAATTAGTATATTTAGTATATATGCAAATAGGAAAAAATATCTAGGAAGATTTAATTTCTTATATGGCACATGTATAAAAAAAATAACTTAATTAATAAAAAAAAAAGTTAGGGATGTATAAAATCTCATAAAAAATGGATGCGGTTGTCCATTAATATTTATTCTAGAGAATAACTTGTGCATATTTTGAGAATTTTTACCCCTTATATTTGTGCTCTATTAGATATAAAAACTCAATATTATTCCATTGCTATGTATTTAATTATAGCTGTAAATTTTGTAAAAATATATTTTTAAGTCAAATTAATATAATTTTTCAGAATGGCATTGATGAAAATGAAGAACCAACTTTCAAATTACCCTTAAATTGGTCGCAAAATACAACTTATAAGTTTCGATATATGCGGGACAGCAAATTATATCTTTTGAATGGTGTTAAAGCTGGTGATGGTCTCATTTTAAATTTTTATGTAACTAAAATCATTCATTATATAATTTTTAAATTAAAGATTATTTTTTGCCTGTAATATATTTATGTTTATTAGAATGTTACAACAAAACAAGTATCGAGTGGTGCTATTGGTAATACTATTACAACTGCTCAGTATATCAGTGATATGGTAAATAATAAGAAACATTTCAATGAAACTGTTAGTGCACTACAAAAAGACCTCATAGACCCAATGCAAAAAAAAAATGATGACAAAAAAGTAGCTAGCACTCAAACGTATAAAAGAAAACCAGAAAGTACTTCGGAGATTTTACTGTAAATGTTATTTTGTTTCATGTTTTAGTATAGTTTTCTAATATAATTCATTAACACTGTAATTATGCAGTCCATTAACAGAAGAAACAACGAATGCTAATGTATTAAGAGCAGACTTTGGAAGGCATAGGTTTCCATCATATGGTATGCCAGACTTGGATCCTGTAGGAGGTTTACGTAATCCTGGTGGAGGCATGATCTTTCAACATGATCCAGCAAGAAGTGGTAGAATTGGAAATTTGCCTGGGTACATTGGTGCATCATTTACTTAATTGTTATGTTGTTTTATTTGCTTATAATTTTAAACATTTAGAATTCCTCCAATGGCACGTTTTGATCCGATTTATCCGTCAAATCCAGATCCATTTATACCAGACTTTAGAAGACAAAATCCAGATCATATGAGGCCACCAGATTTCGATGATAATATGTTCATGTAATATTATTAATAACTGATTTTATCATGTTATTATATTATTTATATTTTATAAGGAATACATTTTAATAACAATTTTATATAATTTATTTAATGCGTTTATTTAATAAATTTTAAAATGAAATATAAAGCCATAATTGCATATACTGATGTTAAAAATGTTTTCACGAAAGATTTCAATAAACAATTTTAAAATTTAGAAAAATAGTTTTTTTTAGTTTAAATCATAAACTGATATCCATTGAAAATACCAATGGGATTAGAATATTTTATATTAATCCAAGATTTGGAGTGATGGTTAGAGGGTATTTATTTGCTGTGATTTAAAAGTATGGTAAAAAAAACTGGGATACTTTGGAATACATTAGAAATTAATTTTATAGTCATAAAATGTAAAATATAACTTAAGTATTTGAACTCAATAATACATATAATTAATAAAATACTAAGAACAAATAAAAAATATATGTATAACAATAAGTAAAACATACAAAATCAATAATGATATAGTACAGTTAATTATTCAAATGTTGTTGGTTTACTTCACAATCTCTTTTATTATCATCTAAAAAATAAATCAATTATACTTTAATAACTCAAATAACTACATTGAATATGAAATAGCTTTCTTTGTATATTTTAAAACAAAAGGAAAAGACTATTCATAGAAAATATTAAAATTGTTACTAACTATTATTCTCTAATTCTTCACTCTTAATGGGCGGTTGATAAGGTTGAAGAATTGGAACAGTTGTAATGACTGCAATCAATTCGTCATTTTGATCATCCCTTAATACAAACATTTATTAATATATTAAAATTAAATTGAAAGTTGTATTTTAAAAAATTAAAAAATAATATATTTACTCAACACATTGGGAATGATTGGCAAAATGTTGAGTATTCAAGATATTATTTTGATAAAGTATTGAATTAGTTAAAATTGGTGTTTGATTTAAAATTCCATGAGTAACTTCCAATGGATTCTGTGGTTCAATAGGTGTTACGACACCTGGTGAAAATGGTACAGAAGAAGGAAGTGTAACATCAGGTAAATCAGATGAGGTTTCTGATAATTGAATGTCTAAACATATATATATTTTTTAAATCTAATTTTTATTTCTCTTTAAAATTTGATTTGTATTCCTTACCAAGATCCTGTTCTGTAACTTGTCTGTTATTGTGATGATGAAGTAATTCATCAGACATATGAGGTAAAAATGTATTTACTTTGTTCCAAGTAGCATCCCAGAAAGCTTGTTTACTATGAAGATCTTCTTTACTATTTGTCTTACCATTTAACATTACTAACAACATATTTTTCAATGTTTCTGGAATTGCTTCACTCTATTAATTTAAGATAAAAGTAAAATACAGTATTTAAATAATAATAATTATTGATATTATACCAATGTGTCACTATTGTCTGATATCATAAACTTGTGCATCAGTTCTAGAACAGTAATCCATAAATCCACAAATGTTGGTAATGATTGAAGTTGAGTCAAATGATGTAAGAAAACCTAATAATATTTTATTACAATGTAGATAAATGTTAGTTTTAATATAGTTTAAAATCCAAATTACAGTAGAAAATAAAGTATAATAATAATAACCTTGGACAATAAAGTGGTAGACCGCATTTTTGTTTCATCCAAGCCACTTGGATCAATGTCTTTACCACAATTTAATAGCTTGTTCATTAAAGGAAACAGAACTTTACGAAAACATGCTTCCCATTCATCACCATTAAGTGTGGCAAGGTCGTGCATTAAAAGGGCTCGTTGTAAGTAAGTTACAGCACTCATTCTTACCTACATATAATAATTGGTATTTTATAATAAACACGATGAAATAAAATGGAATTAATTAGGTTTACTACTCACATCACGACGGCAATCACAACACAGACTAGCTATTCCTTGGAGTAGTGGACACCATCCATGATTCCACAAAGATATGAGTTCTGTATCTGGGTTTTCTTCAACCCACCATCGATAAATATCAGCAGTGCTTGTGTGTAAGGTATGCATAAGATCTAATAACTAAAAAAACACATTATGATTAAATGTACATCAATATTATGGTTAAAGAAAAAATAATTACTTGAATAGAAACTTGAGAGTAACTACTTGGAATGTCTTCAATATCACTATCATCAGCATCATATGGGTTGGATGTTTTATTTTTGTTGGATTTTGAATTAGTTTTTAGTCTTTCACTTGATTTTTGCCTTACATTTTTATCTTCTGAAACGAATTTACGTTAATAATGACATAAAAAATCATTAAAATGAACTATACTTGATTGCAAACTGGCCCTCGCAAAATTTTTTATAACTGAGACACATTTAGTGAAATTGTATGGAGTAATATGTGCAATATTACGCACTAAAAAGGCAAGGCATTCACAACATTTGACAAATGAAAATGCATCATGATGAATAAATGTTGAACATTCTGGCCAAATTTCTAATATTCCTTCATTTGTTTCAACCTATAAAAATACATACTTATAAAAAAAATAAGAAATGTCTGAAAGAATAATTAAACATAGTATCTATAATATAGTTATAGATTTTTTAACCTTTAATAATCCTGATTTACTGTCTGGAGACAAAGACAAAAGAGTCGAAACATTATTAACTGATTTAACATCTAACCCACTGTCATCATTGCTATCACTTACACTTAAAACTTCATTATCAGATTGATGATCTATAAAATATTCATATATTATATATAATTTGTTAGCGATTTTTTTTATCTTTTTTATTTTTTATTTACTACAAAATAATATTTACTAATATTATAGGTTTTAGATACAGCAATTCCAGCACCCACATATTCTAAGATTGAAAAAATTAATGTCCAATCCTCTCTTGTGTGAATATTTGCCGCACACATTTTCAATAATTCATACATTCCAAAAGCTATTTGACGACCCACTATTTGTAAAGTATTTGCATTGAGTAATAATAATACATTTAATGATTGTAATACCTGTAAATGTTAAAATGGATTTAAATTAATTTAGAAGAATGTAAAATAGTAAATATAAGTAAAAAGTATACCATTGAACTTATTTCTTCACGTCTCATAAGACGAGATGCTAATCGCATTAATCCAACAACTGTACGTTCCAAAAGAAACATGTGATTATGTTCAATAGCACCAGTTATAAGGTTATATAGATGTTGTTTAACTGCTTCCCATAGGGTATTTACTCTGTCTCTGTAGTTAATACATAAAATTAACAAAGAAAATAATTTATTGCAATTAGTAAATCTCACCTGTTTTGTAAAACTATTTTAAGAAGCATTTCTAATAAGAAGCAAGCTGCATTTTCATTTTCTCGTGATCCAAGGGCTAATACATCGTCTGGTTTATAAAATGTTCCAATTAATGCCTAAAAATGAAAATGTTTAAGAGAATGTAACAATTTAATAACATGTGAAACATGCATACTTTAACTAGAGCTTCCAAAGATTCTATAGTAAAAAACTTAGACTCTGTGATTAGACTTTCTAAACGACTTTCTGATATGCAATCCTTAGAAGTAACAATCAATTCAGCTTCATTTGATGTTTGTATCTTATGGTTAATAGTTTCTAAAAATAAATTTGTTTTTCTTACTTGAATCAAATAGTCAAACCTTATTTATTTACTTACCACCCCCAGATGCTATATATGAATAAAGTGAACTAAACAAACTTGATTCTACCTTTTGTGAACCTAGGGGGACTGTTTCACGTATTAATGAAATTTTACCACTAAGTTCTAGAAAATCTTCTGACTGAGAAAATATAACAAAATGAAATTATGGTTGTATTATTAAAATAATAAATCATTTAAAAACCAATAGGTACCTCGACTAAAATAGTAGGCAACAGATTGCATTTGTACAGTTGTAAAATTATGTCAAATATACTTGACCAACCCTCACGAATAATATCACCATACATATGAGTTAAACTAAAAAGAGTACGAGTTGCCAGTCTAGCTTTAGGGTTACTTCCAAACAATATTGTAACATTTTCTGGACACTAAATTAAAAGAAAAATATTTTTATCATAAAATTATTTTAGAACAAATTGTATTTAATATAATAATATAAATGGTATTTAAAATAATGAGTTGATCATATTAAAGTAAAAAAATCCCCAAATTTTCTTAATATTTGCTATAAAAATGTATTTGTAAAAATAAAATGATCTGAATGCTATACTCACATCTAGGTTATTCTGTAAATTGGTAAATTTACATAATGATATGATTAAGCTATCAAATTCAGCACACATTCCATAATGAGCACAAATAAAAGCACATTTTCTGAAACATTACATATGAGTATTATAATATAGTTATTGTTCTGATTGAAAAATTATTTTTTATGTTAATAATTATTGAAATAGTTAACAAAGTTAGTAAACTAAATTTTATAAAATAATAAATTACCTAAGACCAAAAATAGTTCTTGTATAAACGGTTTGATGATTAGACTTATCAAATATAAAGCTCAAAGCAGCTAAAGTAGGACCCCAGCAAATAGAAAATAATTCATGATCAAAAACTCCACTTGGTGCTTGTATATAAGAACCATCTTTACTAGATGCACGTCTTAACAGTACTTTCCATAAATAGTTTTCTAAGACTGCACCACTATGTTCAGCAGGCATAACAATTTCTTTTGCCCTATAAATTAAAAATGTTAAGTTATAGGCTACAGCCCATTAAATTAACTATCCATTTTACTTGATGTCTTTATAAATTTCTTCTAACATTGCTTGATCAAAATCTTCACCGCCATTTAGTTTTTTTAAATTCCGCTTAAATGCATCTGGTGTCATAGGTTGATCTATTCGCCTGACATTTTGATTATGTTGGTCAACATTTAACATGATAATTGCATAGGCCAACAAAAATGCACATTCAGCATTTGCAAAAGGATTTCCATTACAAGTCTAAAATGTATACAAGTATAATAATTTGTAGAAAATATTTAAAGTAATACTATGACGTACATGCCAATATTCTGTAAATGGTTCCAATACAAATGATATTAGAGGCGACTCTCCAGGTAATCGAAATGCTTCAAGATACATCCTAAGAGCTTCATCAATACGAGTTCCATTTAAATCAAATGAACTATACAGTAAATCATGTTATAAACTACAAATAATTTAACTATTTAAATTTTTAATGATTGATATTTACCTAATAAAACTGTTTAGAACATCTATATTATTCCTGTTGCTAATATATTCACCAATCATTTTCTTATCCAAAAGAGGATTTTCTTTTAGAAATGTAGCAATCTCAACAGGATTTAATGGAGATGATAATAGGCCATGTTCTTGTAAGAATTCTATACCTTTTTTTGGTTTTGTGTTGAATTTTTCTGTACCCGAAGTAAGTAACTGAAATTATTAAAAGAAGATTTTGAAAAACTAAGTACAAACTCACAAAGCAATGAATAATATTATTACTTTGAAAATAAAAAATTAAAACCCAATGATACATATCCATTTCTTTTTTATTATTTCTTTTGATGTGATAATTTATGATAAATATAGATATATATATATATATATATTACCGGCAAAGTATTAAATATAGGCACCTATAGAATTCCTAGGCATTCTACAGAACCCCTTGTACAATTTGACAATTTATTGAATTTTAATGTTATTTTATATTATGTCTATGATAATCTAACAACTCCTAGAATTTCTATAGAATGCCAATGCCATGTTAGGTAAAGTATGAAGTTTAGAATAGTATTTAATCAAAATAAGTTTATTATTAATTTATT
This sequence comes from Sipha flava, assembly GCF_003268045.1. Lineage (NCBI taxonomy): Eukaryota > Metazoa > Arthropoda > Insecta > Hemiptera > Aphididae > Sipha > Sipha flava. Next base: position 1,593,187 of record NW_020273058.1, read on the forward strand.
GCAGCATATAGTTGATGCATAAAATGAATGAACTGTATAAAATTTATTTTTATTTTTACATAAATATTTTTGACTTCAAACTTTGATTTGCATGTGCATTTTAACCTTGTCCAGTTCCTGTAGACTGTTAGGTTGCTATTGTCAGTAAAATAAATATACTTTCCATTGGAACTTTGACAATATTTTTTTGGCATATTGTTAATTGAGACCTTGAGTATAAAAACTTTAAAAACTCTTCCTTAGTCCCTAAACGGTAATACCCATCAACTGTTAGCTAATATAATATTAAAATTATTATAAATAATAAAATATGAATGACTTCATAACCATGTATAATTTTATGTTTACTTCTATAACAACTAAAATATTACGAGCATCCCCACGACCTTTGTCCACATCAGATACTGGAACTCGAACTATAACACCCACATAGTTTTATCTGACCATGTTTTTATTTTAACTACTTCATTTTCAAGATTTAGTTTAGACTTTCTTTGATTATCTATTGCATTTGCATTATTTGATTGCAGAGTTGTTGGTATTGGACTTTTAACTTTTCTATAGCACTAGTACTATAATTTTCAGAAAATATTAAGTTAATTTCTTTCAAATATTTTCAAATAATTGTTTTTCATTTTCTAAATTTTCTATTACTTTTTTTGGATAAATTTGAAGTGCTAAATCCAACTTCAACTTTACAACCAAATAATGCTTCATATTTATCATTGGATAAAAAAATAATATTTTTCAATTTTTGTCTAATTCCACATAGAAATAATCTGACATCTTTAAACACATATGTTAACACAACGATAAACACTCTAAGAGGTAAAAATAATATATTTACACAAATAATTCTTACTGTATAATATAATAATGATAATTTGTGCCATGTGCTATAAGATAATAGTTATTAATCATTATTGGTATAGTTAGTAAAATTGTCTAATGCATTCTACTCTTCTGTTGTAATTATGTATCAATTTTATACAATGCCTACATGAAATTTGGCATACTATATATTACCTTGTCATTATATAAATTGTATACTATTCCCACTCATTTTTATATTCTATAGAATGCCTAAGTATTTTATAAAATGCCGGACTCAATACTTTGCCAACAACATATATATATATATATATAAAACATAAAATTTTAATTTTTAACATTATTAAATAAGAATATAATATAATAAAAGTACTTAACCTTTTTTTTTCTTTTAATTGCCATTAATTCTTCATGACTTGGAATATTAATGGAAAAATCTGGATGCCATCGTTCAAGATGATTTTCAGAATCTGATTTTTGTTCCTCAGAAACTAATTTAATTAAAGTTATATTGTTAAGTATACAAATAAAATATTAGCTTGTCAATTTTACCATCATGAGATGAACTATTTTCTGACTTTTGAGTAAATTGTGTACGGTTATGACAATGGCGTTCAATAGAATCAACTACAGCTAAAAGAGCATCCATTGATAGTAAATGAGTACTATATATATCATTGAATGGAAAAACATTCTAAAAAAAAATTTATTTTTTAAATTATATATTATTTGATAAGTGTAAAATTGAATTGTGCTTTAACTTACTTTAGATAACAGTTTAGTGATATCATCATATAGATCTGAACAATACAATCCACAATCATAATTTAAATAAAGTTCAGTAACTAGACCTGGGATTTTCCATAGTTGAACAAGACATTCTAGAGGTACAAAAAATAAAAACAAAATGTTTTGATAGTAATTTAATTTTATTATTATGCAACATACTTAATGCCATTTCTTTTTTGCCATATGGAATCTTTGAGTTTTCATTAACAACTATGTTGATCAAATTGGTCATATAATATTCTAATTGAAATTTTAAATGTTGACGCATAGATTCAAACACCAAGAAAGCAAGTCTTAGACTAGAACTGAATATGGGCATTTTTTCATAAGACAACAGCTAATCATAAATAAAATCCATAATAAGTATAAAACATAGTTTTCTTCTCAATTCAATATACATACAGAAAGTATATTACGACAAAGTTGATCTTTTATTATGGAATGCATGTTAATATGACATTTAATGGCATATGCTCCAACTTCAAAAGCAATCACTAAGAGATTGAGCCCTACACCAATCATTACTTCAGAGTTTTGCTGGTCATGTGGATCACAAGCATCAACTAAAAACTTAATAAGCTCTAAGACACAGCCACTATTATATGGAACTTCTAAAATTACAATATAAAATATAATATATAATTGCATCTTAAACAATATAAAAATATAAACGACAATGGGTGTAGATCATAAAATCCTAATTGGAGTAATACACTTACTTGTGTAAGGTATAGTTATTTGGGTAGTAAATCTTACACCTTGACCATTTATATACTCTTTTTTATTCTCGTCAACTGCATTTTTAGTCAAATCTGTTTCATTTTCTTTTAAAAAATAAACAAGTTGTAAGCAAAAATTAAATTAAAGAATAATAACAATTTGTTTTTAATAGTTTACCAATATTTAATAATGGCAGTTCTTCAGTTGGTAGTTCACTATTATCTGAAATATGTTTTTCATTTTCTACATCTGGTACTGTTCTTTCCGCAAGGTCATTTACATCACACTAGTCAAAAGAAAATAATTTTTGTATTAAATATGATTAATAATGATATTTATTTACTTGAGATATAGTATTAGGCATTGTATCCATTGCAGGTAATGGGGATTCATCATTTGAAACTATATTTCTTGTATCTTCTACATTGTCATTACAATTACTAAGAGGATCACCATAATTCTTCATATTAAGACCTAATCTCTGAAAAAATTTAACAAAAATTTTTTTGTTTTCATAAACTATTTATTAATAAAGTAATATTTTAAAATCGATCCAACTAACTTCTGAAGAATTTCCTTGTTCTTTACTTAATGTGACTAATCTTGAAAAAAGAAGCTGTATAATATCTTTCAAGCAATGCTCAGCATAAGATCGCACAAATTCTATAGAAATAAAACACTTATATGAAATAATATTAATTGAGCACAATTTTCAACATACCACTAAGTCTAACTTCAAAACAAAAACGAAAACAGCTCATCATTATTTCACAAACACTTTCATTTGGAAGATATTCTCCTTCAGGAGACATCATCAAGCAATATAAAACTTGTAATGTTTTCATTAATACTATAGCATCACTTGTTTTTTCAGTTCCCAAAAATCTAGTGTGAGTAATAGCATCTGCAATATTTTCTACAGTTGAAAGTAACTTAGATTCAGGAACACCTAAAAATAATTTATATTAAAATCAAGGTTACTAAAATAATAAAATGTGATATAATTACATTTTTTTATAAGTCCATAGTTAATAAACTTATAAATTGAAATTAATGCTAAACTTGTTACTGGGCCAGTTATTTCTTCACAACGAATCACATCCAAAAATGGTTCTAAACATAAATGAGCAATATTTATTTTAAATATAAATAATATTTAATACCTATTCAATGTAAATTAATAAATTACCCATAACATGGTCAAAATTGAGAGACATTAAGTCTTCTACTTGATTAACAGCATCTCGTAGTTTGAACAATCTTTTACAAGGAGAATATCTTTCTTCATCCTGAAGTATAAATTCATATTTAAATATACATAGTCCTTATTTCACATTATTATATAATATTTTGCAATTTCATGAATGCATTTTATAAATTCATTATTAACAGATTCAAATAAGTTTGAATAATTTAAGTTATGTTCTAATCATCAAAAAGAAAAAAAAAATTGACTTGTCATAAAAATTAATGATAAATGAAAAAAATAAAAATAAAATTTGTTTAGAATGTATAATATTTTTTAATATAATCAAAATCATGTTTTAAACTAAAATGATTTCTTAATTTACTTGGTATGAGTTGTAATCCCTTTTCAATGAGGATATTAATGTTGATAACTCTCCCTGCACAACATACAGCCCATTTGCTGCATACATCTTAAAATTAAAAATTAAAATTAAACTGATTTTTTTTTTACTATTTTAAAATAAGCAATTACTTTTAATCCAAAAATGGTATCTTTTAAAGTCAGAAATAAATTTAAATGTTCACATTACAATATTAATTCAAATAGTTTAATTTTTATGTAATAGTAAAATGTGTTTCTTAAGAGATGAAAAAGTTAATTTCTAATAAAACATACTTGAGAATTATTTTATTTTTTTGTTCATTTTAAAATTTTAACTATTAAGCCAATTTGAGTGATAAATAAGTACTATTAATCGAAAATTAAATAATCTTTTAATTTAGAATAAAAATGTATTAACATTTGTAACTGATAACACGTCAATAATGATAACACGTATTATAAATTCTGGAAGTTTCACCGTTTACATTACGTGTTTTTTCTCCTTGGCGAAAACATATTTTATTTCTTGTAATTACTCATTTTTATCAACAACTAAAGTTCAATCACATACTACATAATACAAAATATTATTTTTATTATAAAAAAATAATAACAATAAGGTGTATCAACTTTCTCATTGTTGACCGTTTTAATTTGTAGACTGTAGTTATTCCTCATGGTCCGTTAATAATAATTATTGAGTTATTAATCATCGAATAGTTTGTGCAAATTATAATCATTTATGTTTTATTAAAATTTTATTCAGAATTTTATATTATCAATTCTATCTGTGCAGAGTTTAAAGAGAGTTTCATATTCTGCTTGTAGTTTTCCGTTAATCTTTGGTAAGTACCTGTGTATTAAAAAAAATAGTAATACAGTCGAAACACTATTAACAAAAGTTTCTACTTAGCGATTTTTATGTAACATAGACATTTTCATTGTTATTTTCATTTAATAAAAAAATTTTCTATCAAACGAAAAAAAAATTAACCAATTTATTTTATATTATTATTCTATGATACATGTTATACTTAAGTTATTTATAGAATAGATACACTCTTATATTAATCTTAGGTAAAGTAATAAACGAGCTACAGTATGAACACACAACATAATGTATATTTAATATAAATGTATTGTTTATTGCTGTACAATATTGTAATTTAAGGTATCATTATTTGAATTTATTCTGCTCAGTACAATTTAGTTCATAAGATAAACACATTTTATTTTATTTTTAACCATTTTTTTCTAAAGAACCAAGAAGTATTTTAAATAGAAGTTTGACTGAATTTGTAAACTGTCATAAGCTTATAAGTACATATTAAATATCTGGTATTGTGGGTGCCATACTTATTAGAAGAAAAATAAAACCAAATTATAGGTCCTAGTTCATACCAAAAACTAGAAAACATATACAAGAAATATTTAAATATCAGGAAAGTGTAGTTATTATTTATACTTTATATATAAAGCTGTAAGTTCATTTTTGTGTAAACTCTATAACTATTCAATTTTGATATGATTTTTTTTTATGTATTATGACACCCCATTACCACTCTATCTGCCACCCACGATTAAAGATAAGATCTTAAATTATCTTTAATCTTGCTGCCACCTAAACATTTTTCACCGGTGGAAATCCATCACTACTTAAAATTATGTCCTCTTATAAAGTCCCTAGATTGGACCTAATCACAGTGGAAATTGTCCATCAACTACTAAAAAAAAACGTGATTCACCTTACCCATATTTTAAATTCTATATTAAGGCTCTCATACATTCCTGTGCAATGGAAAATGTCTGTTATAATTTTAATTCCTAAACCTAATAAGGCACCAGACACCATCTTCATATTGCCTTATAAGTCTCCTGTCTTAATAATATTAATAATAATAAGTTTATTTTGCTAATATATCATATAACAAAGTAAAATAGTGCAATATAATATAATAAAGTTAATATTGACTCAAAAGCTAAAAGCTTGTGCTAAGTGAGAGTTTCTTATAGCATTATAATATTAATGTTATAATATTAATTTAATTTATAACACAACAATGTGTATTTGTAAAAGTACTCTGAGAAGTTACAGTCTTATAAAATTTAATAGAATTAAGATAAAAATGACACTTATTTCTAATATTATAATTATGCTCTATGGCAGGGGTCGGCAATAGGCGGCCCGCGGGCCATGTCCGGCCCGCGGAAGGGAAATAACTGGACCGCCAAAAATTATCTTAATTTTCCCATATATCCTATGTATCACTCCCCCTCCGTTCATAACAAAAATTAAACCAATATTGAAATCGATTTCATTAGGCGGTGAGACAATAATAACGGTTTATAATTATCTGTATTCTGTGTTGTTGTTGAACGTGCCACAGTCACGGCTGCGGGCCGAGTCGCTTGCATTCGCGCGCGCGCGCATGTGTGTGTGTGTGTGTAAAATACAATATTCAGAGGCGATCTATTTTTATGATTTATTAGGAAATTACGATAGCGTTCATCGTATACCGCTGTTTATAATAATAGTCACGATAACAGAACACCATACATTGAACCTACTTCTTGAAACACAAATATTATTTAGTTCAATTTACGCGTTGCGTTTGTCGTTCGTCGTTCGTCAAGAAATTATTATAAATATTCGTATTCGTAGTCCGTCGCGTCTGTAGTGTTAAAACTTATTAATTTATAAATATTATTCGTGTATAATCGAGTATGTTTTCCAAAAAACGTAAAGTTGACAATGAAAACAGAAAGTTTCTGGCTGAGTGGACCGAACAATATTGTTTTACACTTCCAGTAAGAGCTGGAGCCGTTCCAGTTTGTCTTATATGTAACAGTACAGTTGCTGTCGTTAAATGTGCTAATTTAAAGCGTCATTATGATACAATGCATAAAGATTTTGAAAAAAAATTTCCTCTTAACAGTGCAGCGCGTAAAAATAAGCTCCAAGCGTATCTCTTGTCTTATAAAAATAGTACGACTATGTTAGTACAAAGTATGACTGGGCAAGAAAAGTCAGTAGAAGCAGCATTGCGTGTTTGCTGGACGTTAAATAAACACCAAAAACCATTTACAGACTCAGAAATTGTAAAAGAGTGTATGTTGGAAGTAGCCACTGCACTTTTTGAAGAAAAAAAGGACATAATTAATGCTATTCAAAGTATTCCTCTATCAGCAAGAAGCAATACAAGAAGAACAGAACTATTGGCCGATGACAACAAAAATAATTTAATTCACATTTTACAGATGGCTCCTTGCTACGCTATTGCAATTGATGAGTCATGTGATATTGTTGATTCTGAGCAAATTTCAATTTTTGTGCGCTTTTTAGACGTTGAAAGTAGAGTATTTAGAGACGAGTTGCTAGCATTATTGCCATTGAAATGCAAGACTCGTGGGGAAGATTTGTTTAAAACTTTTGACGACTTCATGACTAAATCAAATATTAGTTATGATAAAATTGTGTCTGTTTCAACTGATGGCGCACCGGCAATGATTGGTAAAGAAAAGGGATTTGTTAAGAGAATCAAGGATAAGAATGCTGAAATACTTTCATATCAATGTATAATTCATCAAACATCCCTGTGTGGCAAACTTAGTACAACACTGAAGGAAGTAATGGACATAATGATCAAGTTGATTAATTTTTTGAGGTCCCGATCTGCTCTTCAGCACAGGCAGTTTAAAGATTTTTTATTTGAATGTGATTCAGTGTATTCGGATTTACTTCAATATAACAATGTCCGTTGGTTAAGTAAAGGCAAAGTGATCGAACGTTTTTGGAGTATAAAAGAAGAAGTTATCACGTTCTTGGTAAACTTGGATTCAGTAGAATCAAAGCAGTATCATAAATTCTTAACAAATGAGAGCAATATGCTATCTGTGGCGTTTTTAAAAGACATTCTTGGATATTTAAATGTACTTAATACTGAGTTACAAGGGCAAAAAAAGTTAATTTGTGATCTGATATCAAGTGTATCTGCTTTCCGACGAAAACTTGAAATCTTTGAAGAAGATATAAAAAATCAAGATTTTATTCATTTTCCAACAATCCTAGAATATAAAAAGACTCCCGACATAGACTGCAGTATGTTTTTAAGTTTTTTGTAAGACCTTGGTGAAGAATTTCGTAAGAGATTCAAAGACTTTGCAGAAATTGGAAAACTGTCTCAATTTTTAAAAAATCCGTTTGAAGTTTCTCCGACTGGAGAATGGATTGACGTTGCTACAAAATTATTTAAACTTCCAAAATCTTCACTTCAAATTGAAATTATTGATTTGCAAGAAGATATCTCATTGCAAATGTATAAAACTTCGTCCACTGAAGATTTTTGGATAAAGCATGTCTTGGATAAATACATGAACTGTAAAACCCTTGCCATAAAATTAGCTACTATGTTTGGCTCCACTTATGTATGTGAAACTTCGTTTTCAAAAATGACGTTTTTAAAAAACCGATACCGTTCAAGATTAACAGATCACCACCTTGAAAACACTTTACGCATCAGTTGTTCTCCAAGAGTACCAGATTTTAAAAAACTAGCTCAAGAAAAGAAATGTCATTTTTCTCATTAATACAATTTTGTTATTATTAGTATGAATGTATAATTACTTTATAAATAATTAAATACTTTGTCTTAAAATGTATTTTTAATACAAAAATAAATACATTAATGATAAAATTAAGTTTAAGATTTTTTTGGCCCTCGAAATTTTTTTTTTTTAAATATTTGGACCGCCATATAAATTAATTGCCGACCCCTGCTCTATGGTATTCAAACAATGTCTGTATTTATATATAAGTAAAAGCAAAGATTTATAATATAATATTGATATACATTGTTCATTAAAGTCAATATATAACTGATTTGTGGTATATAAAAAAGGCTTTGAGATAATAACTTTTATTAAACTATTAATAGTTGTATTTAAATGAGTCAAATAATCTTTGTAGGTACCACCCCAAAAGAACAATCCACAGTAAACTAAGGATTGAACTAAAGACATATAGGTATATATATATAATTCTCAAATGTTTAATGTCTAAAACATATTTTAAACTTTTAAGGTTATAAAATAATTTCCTAATAATATTAACCAACTTATCTATATTATAATTTTATTTAAGTTTTTCATAAAATATTAAACCTAAATATTTAATATGATTCACTCTTTGACCTTGTTGATTATTACTGGATACAATTTTATTTTTACCATTTAAGGAATGTGGACAAATGACAAGACTATGTAAGGTAATTGAATAAGGTTTAACATTAAATAATATATAATTAGACCTTTTAAGATGTAACTTTAAAAAATTATTATTATACCAATTCTGAACACTATCTAATGAAAGATTAACATAATCAAATAAGACTTCAATACTTTTGTTATTAAAAAGCATAACTGTATCATCAGCAAAACTATAAATATCACCTTTTATAGAAATATTAAGAAAGTCATTAACATAAATATTGAAGAGTAAATAACTTAATACAGAACCCTGTGGAATGCCAATCGAAATATTATTTACATTACTATATTCACCATTAACCCTTACTATTTGAGTTCTATCTCTTAGGTATGACTTGATCAATTTTTAAATATTTCCTTTTATCCCAGCATAGTGTAACTTTCTAAATAATATATCTAGATTTTTAGCATCAAATGTTTTTTTTATATCAAGGAACACACCTATTACTTAATTACTTTTATGAATATTATCATAAATATGAAATAGTGTCATTAGTGGACATTTCCTCCCTAAAACCAAATTGCCTACAAGAAAAATATGTATGTTTATTTAAAAATTATTCAATTTGGCTTTAATACATTTTTGATTTATAATTCTCAGGTAAGCATTTATCATCAGATTTAAATAATGGAATAACCACTGCTCTTTTGAAAGAATGAGGAAATATACCTAATTCAATTACTTTATTAAATATAATTGCTAAAGATTTAGAAGTTGATATAGGTGTCATTTTTAATACCTTATTTGATAAGTTACATAAGATAGAAGTAAAATATATACTTTCATATACATAACACCCCTTATTTAAATCCTAAAAATTATCATTAAAATATTAGGAATAATTTTATTATCTTGATAAAATATAATATATAATAAAATATTATCTTTGATATCTTTATACCTACATTGTTTATTAATGATTGTAATGTAGTTTTAGAATTATTTAATGAGTTATTAGTTATATATTTAATTTTTTCACAAAGTTTTTTATCATTGCCTTTATTATTATTTATTTTATTATGTTAATACATATTTTTAGCTTTCTTAATCAAAATGTTAAGTAAATTTCTAAATTTATTATACTTAAAAATTAATGTAATATTATTTGGATTTTTAATTTTTTGACCATACATTTTTTCTCTGTGTCTGATAAAAACAATGATTCCATTTATAATCCATGGTTTTAATTAAAGTTATTAGAATGAAATATTCTACCTTTTTTTTTTTTTTAGCAGAATTAGTTTTACATAAATCAATCTTGTTCATTAAATTAGTAATATCATTATTAATATTATTACTGTTATATATAATACCTCAATTTAAATTATTAATACTTTAATTTATCAAAATCAATAACTGGTAAAACTTTATTAGTATTATTACAATAACTATACTGAAAAGTATTAACATTTAAATTAATAGTTAAGATTATACTAAAATTTTCTGTAATTGAAGAAAGAAAAACATATGAATGAATATTAATTGGTAAAATTATTTTAACGAAAAAATGATCTATGTACAAAGCAGAAGTATTAGATTGTTCAGTTACATTATTAATGCAAAAATAAAAACTAAAACCAGCAAAAATATTCAAATAATCAATAACTTTAAGATTTTTTTCTTTTTAAGATATCAATATTAAAATCACCACAAATAATATGATTTTTAAAATCAGAACTTAGTGTCAAATAACTATTTAAAGATAAAAAAGCATTAATATTATCATAAGGGGATCTATAACATCCACTAACAATATACTCTATATCATTAATATAAAGGTTTACTTCGATTGAATAAACATTAGACACGAGATAAGTACTAACATTTTTAACTTGATAGCTATTCTTAATGAAAAAAAAGTAACACCATCAGACTTATTATATACACCAAGAGAATTAAAAAATTGATAACCATGAATATCAAAATTAACCACTGAAGTACTTAATAATACCAGCGATTCATCAAAATGGTACTTATATTAATAGCAAATATAGAAAATTGAATTTTGAATTGAAATTTTCGATTCTCTTTCCATAATTCCTTTATTTCATTAAGTAATCTGGAAACGGTGTTATTGAATTCATCAAATTTACGGAATCGGCTTTATTTGCTAAACAAACAGAAAAATTAATTTTAAAGCGCATATATCAATTAATGTAAATCAAATAATCCCAAACACTCAATTTGGATTCAGAAATAGGCATTCTACGATACACCAAATTAACAGGATAGTTGACTCCATATCATACTCCCTCGAAATGAAAAAAATATTGCTCTGCCGTTTCACTAGATGTTGCTCAAGCATTTGATCGGGTCTGGCATCCGAGCCTTCTTTATAAATTGAAAAAAATTCTTCCTAATTATTATTATTATTATTATTCTATATCTTACTTTCTATTTTTCAAATCCTACCTCACAAACCATTTCTTTGTAAAAAAAGTAAGCATCGAATTGTCATCAATCGCCGCCCCCATCCTTGCTGGTGTCCTCTAAGAAGCCATCACCTTTCCTTTGCTATATAATTTATATATAGCTGACCAACCACCAACGTTGATCTGCAATTAATTTTGTTCCATTTTCGATTACATACATGTTTTTGTATGCCCGATGCACGAGATTATTTTTATTGACTAAGTTCTCGGAACAATTGATATCTACATGCAGATATCAAACACATAATTTGACGGATAAAAAGGTCAGATTTCAGGTAGCCGGAAACTCATGGAATGCCGCACCTAATAGATATACAATTTACATGTTTATTTTAATTATTAATAATTAATTATTTACTAACTTCAAAGGACTAAATTTTCTATGACATTTGGGCGATCATAAAGAACACATAAAAAAAAATCCTATCAAAATTGAGCCGATAGTTTTCGAGCTTACTTTACACAAAAAATGTGTTTACAAATTTAAATTATAACGTATTTATGGTATTGTTTTCTTTTTTTATCTATTAGTTGTTAATTTATTATACTAGTTTTTAAAAAAAATAAATAAATGATTTTATTAGTTTTTAGTTATCATCTGTAGACTGTTTTAATTAAAATAATATTTACAGGTAATTTTAAAAGTCCAAAAAACAACTCAAAAGTAAATCTTATTTTAATTTATGGGTTCACTTTCTAGCAAAAAAATATCTTCTCCGACTCAAATAATGGCTGCTACCCAATTTGTAAATGATGCAATTGCCCATGATAATATTGTCATATTCTCCAAAACATACTGTAGCTATTGTCGGGCGGCTAAAGAAGTAAAAATACAATTTTACATTTAATTTTGTGGCCAACTGATTTTTACTTTAAATTATTTAATAGTGTTTTGATAAGCTGAAAGTTTCTTACAAATCTATCGAATTAGATAACAGAAATGACATGGATGATGTTCAAGATGCTTTGGAAAAGTTAACTGGTGCTCGTTCGGTAAATTTATGATCATCATAGATATATTTTAAGTCTTATTTTATGATTTATTTGCTTATTATTTAGGTGCCACGTGTTTTTATAAATGGTGTATTTATTGGTGGTGGTACTGAAGTGAAAAATATGTTCAAAAACGGCAAGTTAAAAGAACTCATCTAAAAATTAACCTTTTTTAAAGCAATTATGTAATTGAAATATACTTTACTTTTATGAATATTATTATGTTTAAAAAATTTTAATGTCATGAAAATATTAATTTTTTATTTTTTATTGTTTATTAATTATTTATTACTATTATTGTAGATAATAATTACCTATAAAATGTACAATATTTAGATTGATTGGACCATTAATCAATGAGTAATTTCAATATTCTATTAATGTCGTCTACCAATTTTGTAGCAAAAAAAAAAAAATTATATTTAGTATTTTAGTCTGTGAATCAAAATAAAAGTGATGGTAAGAAATAGCAGTAGCAGTTATAATAGCATATGTAACTGTAATAAAATAGCAGATTACCATCACTACAGAATAATACTTATCTGTAAAATCCTTCTGATATCAATAAAATGTACTCTGAAAACTGCTATACGAGATATGACAATAAAGTAACGAGATTTTTCTAATGAAATAATTTATTTTTACAACGTTAAAATTTAATGATTATCACCTCCTTCAGCAATTATAATTTATTCAAAATAAGATCGTACCCCGATAAAGCGATATCACACGAAATAGTCAGCGTCAAAACCGGCAACATTTTAACACGATTTAACACAATACAGTGAATTGTGAACCCAAGTTATCGTAGTTCTTTTTTGCGCTTAATTTGACGCGGCACCACGCCTACGTCTTTGCCGTGCAATTAAAATATAATAAATATGATGATCCAAGACTCGTACGTTGTTTTCGGTTCGGTCAGGGTGTAGCGGGAGGATTTCCTTTATAACAATAACAAAAATATAACTTAATTTTTTTTATTTATACAGCTTATTTATGTAGCTGTATATTACAGTATCTCTCAATTTGGTTTTAGGGCTAGACACTCAACCATAGATCAAATACATAGGTTAACAGATCTAATTTCATCATCATTTGAAAAAAAATCAATATTGTCCTAGAGCAGTGGTGGCCAAACTACGGCCCGCGGGCTAACTCCGGCCCGCCATCATTTAATATCTGGCCCACGAAAGTCTTCTATATTACAGCACTTATTTGTATAACTGTAATATTTTGCATTTACGTAAAAAAAAATTTAGAATGCATTTTTTTATGGCCCGCGATAAAAAAAAAGTTGTTTTTTATGGCCCGAGGAAAAAAAAGTTTGGCCACCACTGTCCTAGAGTATTCCTCGTATTGCAGGCATTTTACCAAGTATGGCATAAAGGCCTTCTCTATAAACTAAAACAATTCTAACCAGCTCCTCACTTCTTACTAATCAAATCTTATCTTGAAAACCGAACCTTTGTTGTTCGGCAGTATAATTCCTTCTCCTCCTATCATCGTATTCAAGCTGGAATGCCTCAAGGCAGCGACCTCTCACCTGACTTATTCAATATATATACTGCCGATATGCCAAACTCAACAAACACAACCATGGCCTCATATGCGGATGACACATTAATACTCTCTCCAGGGAATGACACAGCGCAATCTTCCATCTTTTTACAAAATCACCTCAACTTAATTGAAAATTGGGCAACCAAATGGCGTATCAAAATAAACCCTGAGAAATCGGTTCACGTAAATATGACACCCAAAAAGACCGAATGCCCTCCACTATATTTTCAGGGATCACTTATCCCAAATTCGACAGAAGTCAAGTATCTTGGAATTACCCTTGACAAGATACTAACCTGGGGTCCTCATTTAAAATCTAAAAGAAAAAAATTAAACAGCCGACTACATCTCCTACGACCAATACTTAAATCCAAATTATCCCTACACACAAAAAATATTTATAAATCACTCTTAAGACCCATGTGGGCTTATGCCATTCATATTTGGGGTTGTGCAAAACTCTCGCAAGTCCACAATATACAGGCTTTCCAATCCATAACACTTCTACTCGTCACCTCTGCATCCTGGTACATATCCAATTCAATAACTGCATAACGATCTAAACATTAAAACAGTCAGTCAGTTAGCTTCAAAATAATACTCTAGATTCCACTCTAAATTATCTACACATCCAAACCCAAAAATCTCATCACTCTCATGCAAAACTCTTCCTGAAAACCCTATACGTCGGTTGAAATGAAAATAGTGTAGAGATTTACTCAAATAAATCCCCAATAAAATAATTCACGTTAAGTTCTATCAATGGATGGTCTCCCTCCTCATATTAATTATGGCTCATCTGTAAATTATCATCATATTTATTTATTGTGCGCACTAGCATAGATTTTTTATTTAAAAAAAAAATATTACAATATAATAATAATTTAAATAATTGCAAGTGGGCGCTCTCACACTTATTGCAATAAAAATAATTCAGCTTATAATGAATAAAATATATCACAGTAAAATTACAATTAAAATAATAAAAATAAGGGAGGTACAGGATTCTATCCATGTGACAGTGGATAACTTTCAACTCGTGCGACAGAAACTTAAGTATACTGACGACCGGAAATATTGGAGACTCCATCAAATAGGGATAGATTCCGGACTTAAACCTCGAGGTCAGTGGTGAATCACAAAAAAAAAACTAAAAAATACAATTCAACGAACGGGATTCACTCGAAGACAACACCGCCGAACTCAAGAATGTTCTAGACAGTCCCGGAAAATATATCAGACTGGTTCCGGGCACTCCGAGATTAATAGTTGTGGGTGTCAAACAGTATTATAATATTTGGAGCAAAACCAAAAAAAAATTGTATAAGATAATTTTAAATATGTTGTATGGTGCAACTATCACAAAATATGCAACAGGTCCGTTTACATTATTTGGTGTAGTACATTATTACATTCTTTCAGTATTTTTATATAAAAATATACTTCACAAGTCACATATTAAAGATTAAACATCAAAACATATAAATAAAGTAAAATGGTATAAATAATTACATAGTAAGTATACTAATCAGATTTTTTTTTTTTATATCAATTTATTGAAATTATTTTGCATATATAATTTTGATTAATAAATACAATCACCATTTCTATGGCAGAATTTTAACAGATAAAAATCAATAAATCAAGCACACATCAATAAAAGTTTAAATAAATAATATAAATTAATTGAATCCAAAATTATAATGATGAATAATAATAAAAATGATATAAACTGAAATATTAATTTTTTTTTTTTTTTTTAATATCAACACAATAGAATTCTTAGAATAAAAAATAATATGGTTGTAATCTTAAATAATAAGATTTTCCAACACATTTTTCTGCTCCTCATCAACATAAATGTCCTCAGTTGATTTAATTTCTTCAGAAACCAAAATCTCATTTGTATCGTTAGAACATATAGTATCAACCATAATCATGTTTTCATCAATCACTATCTTATTTTCATCAACCACAGTCTTATTTTCATCAACTACAGTCTTATTTTCATCAACAACAATCTTATTTTCATTATTAATTTCTTTGATCATCATTTTATTTTCATCAACTATAATTGACACAATCTCATTTTCATTGATCGTCATTGGCTCAATCTGGTTTTCATCTTTTGTATTCTCATTTTCTTCAACAGCAATCTGATTTTCATCTTTTTGGGTCTCATTTTCATCAACCACAATCTGATTTTCATCAAACACAACACCATCTTCGTCATCAGATTCTGGGCCACTGGATTTTTCATGTTCTTCCATGTGTTTTTTCAATGTCACTTTACGTGAGAATACTTTACTACAATATTCACATATGTAACGCATATCTTCAACACTAAAAGAAATTTAAAAAATAATTAATTAAGATGTACTTCAATAAATAGTGAATTAATAAAAATTGAAGTATAACCTTTTAGGAGTTGGTAAGGGCTTGTTAAATGATTTTGGGTTGCATCCTTTCAAATGATCTTTACAGGCATCTTCGCTTAACAAAAATTTTAAACACATCTTACAAACCCAAGCAGTTTTATACTCATTAGGCGAGCCATCGTATCTCACCATTGTTCTAGGGCAATAACCTTTAGGCTGTTGTTGATTAATCACAACTCTTGGTTTTCTTCGTTTACGTGATTTGCAATTAACAAATGGATTTTTCAACATTTTTAGAATACAATAAATCTAAAAACAGATATCCAATTAATATACACATATTTAATAATATATAACAATATTTAAATTTATAAGTAATAAAAAATTGGTGCTCATATAACTAATTGATTAACATTTTACATTTTATCTTTTAACCATGTCTTACAGACATTCTCTAATATTAAATTTTTTTAAAAAATTATAGTAACATATTGTATTAAGTACAAAAAAGAAAACAAACAATACATTTTTGATGAATGAATTAAATTGCTTTTATAATATATATAAGACTTAAAAAGTGTGGCAAATATTTTATTTACAAGAAATTAATATAATATGTAGTAATACATTAAAACTCCATTTGAGGTGAGAGGTAATTTATATTATATAATGATTAATATCCTAAGGATACTCAATAGATGCATATTTATTAATAATGATACAATACTTTTTTAAGTATTTAGGTTTTAAGATGAATTACTATAAGTACAAATAATGATTATGCAAAGGAGATTAAAAAAAATTAGAATTAGGTAAATATGTATTTATTTAATTGCTATCAAAAATAATATTTTTAAAATAAGATAATATAATTAATTTGAAAAAAAAAGTTAGACCCCATCTAAATAAATATTTACGGTGCACATCAGTCGTAGTCAAGAAATTAAGAACAATATATTAAACAATCAAAATTATGAAAAATGTAAAATAAATAACATTATACCACTATCATAACACTCTACACAAGTAAAAAACTTGTGTGAAAAATCCAAGACGTAATAGATGAAATAAATTGAGACACGGGAAATAGACTCAGAGAGGCTTGAACAAGATACAGTGTGAGTACCAAGCTGTTGTACCTAGACAACAAATGTACGGAACTGAAAACAGAAACAGTACATTTGTTCGGCAGAAAAAATAAATTGACAACTAATAACATGAGATTAAACTGGATATGGGGCAAAAACATCGGAAATCAAGTTATGAAAGTTATGAAAATAGACGCTGCAAGAGTACTAAACAATCTTATTGCAGTAAATACTTACTTCAATTCAATGAGGAAACGGTCAAATGACTGAACTGCGGACTGCACCGTTGATTTAATCAGAAAAGAGGTTTGGAACACAATAGGAATACAGGTTGTTCAACTAATTAACGAACAAATTAATAAAACGTGAATTGAGTATGTACTAACAAGTAATCGACTACCAGCGGGCTACAACAGCTGTGCTTTCATCGGACTGTTAAAATGTTTTTTTGCAGCTTCGTTAATATCACTGAATTCACAACAAATTTTAAATGTATTCCAATAAATCGATAAACGTTTGCACGAGGTTTTTCCCTTAGAACTGTAAGAAACATCGATTTTACTTTTATAATTTAAAAAATCGATCTTCACCATTGTCAATATACTTCGCATGTTATCACCACTATAGTAAAACCACAGATTATAATAATAAATATCTAATCAAAATAAGTATTTTCGAAATGGTCATTCTGTACATATCTTAAACATGGTATTAATTATATACAAATAAATTTTGAAAACATTATACAATAGTATATTTACGGGCAATTTACCGTCGATCATAAGGTATCACTGGTAACCCGCCTATTCTGCCGATCATTGTTGTCATCGTCGTCGTCGAACTTTTAAATATTAACCCAACAGCAACCGTAATCGTGGTTCATTTAGTTTTTACATTTAATGTTTTTTCGTTTTTAATTCGCCTAATATTGTCACCGTTAAAAGCTGAACCATGAAAACTGTTTCAGAAAATGCCAACAGAAACGTTTCTGACAAGGTAAATATAACAAATATATTAACATTGGTGAATGAGGTATTACAGAAATATCATGACTTGTTTCAGACTTCCAACAAGAAGAGTACGAGAAAATTTTTGCAAACCCTACAGCCATCTGGCAGTGGTAAAGAAAATCTAGTTGGGACGGGTAGATTTGCTGAAAAGAAGTATTTATTTATTTTTAGATTTATTCTTAATTCGTTTTGATAATTCATGTGTGTCGTATTAGTACTGATAAGATATCAAAGTCACCAGTTAAAACTGAAATAGAAGTGAATTCAAAGGATAACAAATCTGTAATTGCAAAAGTGAATCCATCGCTCTATAAAAAGTTAATTATTGACGATCTCACTAGTGTTGGTATGTATTAATGTTTTCAATTATTATAATTTTTTTTATTTCTTTATTTATATAGCTTTAGTACTATTAAAGCACTTCTATTAAATAACATACAATTAGGCAAATAATATTACAAAATAACTTTTTATGAGATTAACTTGTTTGTACAATAACAAAATATATAGATATAATATAAGGAACAATTGATGGATAATGAGTTAAATATTAACTATATGGATTAACTTTTGTGTAAAACCTTGGTTAAAAGAAACATTAATGGACCAATAACTTAATTTAAATTAGAAATTAATTATGGTTCCATATTTGACACAATGGCTAGTGGAGCACTAACGGCTTCAACATTAGATTTAAGCTGAGGCTGAGCATAAACTTTTTGAACTTTGTTTAACAGAGCCTTAACCTTTGCAGTCCGGGAAGGCCCATTTTTGAAGTTTTGGTTTTTTTTATTTTATTTATGTAATATTTATTTGCACTGTTTAGACTGATTTCGCACAATTTTGAAGGTGCCTTAAGAAATGTTTTATGGATTTAATTTTTGTTGAAGCAGGATGATGCTTTCTTATTGTGAGACAATTTGAAATGTTAGTAAGACAGACAACCTTTAAAATTGATGGTGTTAGCACTGAAATATTGAGTGAACTTAGTAGTTCATGCTGCTTAATTTAATCTATGGTGAAATGATCCTGGCAATATTTAATGCAGCAAAAGATGTATAAACAATACTTTAACATGTGCCCGTATGACTGGTATCGTTTGCATTGTCTGTGAAGTCAAGGTTTTTTTGGTCTCAATCTTTAGATGATGACTTTACAATGCAATAGTTATGTCAATTGAAATATATTCCTATTGGATTCGAGTTTATCAAGTTTAGTAGTAAAAGTAATACTGGCTGGTTGTTGGTTCTATTAAAAATATTACTAATACTAAAAATAAATAAACCCAGTTCTGTTAAGAGACTTTTAAATTTCTTTTAAGGGAATTGAATCATGCCCAATATCTGAGATAATTCAAAATTTGCTTGGAGTTGTAATTTTTAAAAAACTTTTTATGACGATAAGGTGAATTCATCTGATCCCACGATAAGGGTAAGATAACTTTTTAAACCATTTAAGTTGAAAATAATTTTGATATTGGACGTGACTTACAAGTGTTATTTGGAGATGGTTTCATTGGCGATATGTGATTGATTGCGACCTCACCTTGGTTGGTAGTTAGAATTGTAATTGGAGGAGAGCTAAAGACTCCAGTAGGTGAGGCTAAATCCTCTAAGAGTGTGGCATATGTGTTTGGAAAGAAAAGATTTTGGATTTTTTGTTGTCAGCTCCGGAAGACAAGGATAAAGATAAATTTTGTTTCTATTGCGTATTACTAAGAAACATATTTGATTTTCATATTAATATAAAAACACTCACTTTTAATAAGCAATTAATATTGAAAGATAGGCATGGCAATTGAAATGGCATTAATGAGAGCAAAGCGTGTGTAAGAAGCCACATTGACACAACACCAGTTTTTAATAATAATGGCTAATAATAATATGATATTGATAAATCAACTAATAACATGATGTATTTTAGCTGGTCCTAGTGAAAAATATTGGGAAGTAATTGCAGAACGTCGTAGAAAAGCTTTGGAAGATGTGTTAGAGCAAAATCGTAGATTACATTCCGTAATTATAGCTTTAGAAGAAGAAAATGCAACATGTAAACATTTGCTTGATCAAACTACTGATCTAGTAAACACATTAAAGGTATTTATGAAATACTATGTAATATATGTGAGATTAATGATTATATACTTTTTTTATTTACTGTTATTCATTAGCCATTAAAAAAATATCTTGCAGAGTAAACTGATGATATTTTATGAATAAATTTCAATTTTTTTTTTTTTTTTTTTTTAATGTAAAAGAATTGATAATAATTCTGCATTTCAATAAGAAAAAATTATATGTTTATATAAATGTATATAACTTATATTATAAAATAATATTAAATTCATTGTATTCTACTTTAGGAAGTTATGAACTCTGAAGAAAATAATGAAACTACTGAAGAAGTTGATGAACATTTTTCAATTGATTCTGAAACATTGAACAGTGATATTGATAATTCTGTCAATGAATCCGAATAGTTGTCATTTAATTTAAATAAATTATTCATTTTTGTTCCTACCAAGTAATAATATTTTTAAATTTAATTATTCAGTTCAACTATTTATATTCATATCCGCTTAAAATTATAAAATTTTTCATCAAAAAATTTATTACTAATAAAGGATAAAATTTTTATCATAAGTTGTTTTAATGCTCGTATTATGAATATATTTTTGACCTATATATTTTATACCTAATATCAAGACTATATTTTTAGATAAGTGTAATTATTATTGATGACAAATTATTATTTTTTCCAGCCAAAAATGTCATGCCATTATTATATATTTTTTTAATTTTTTGTATAAATACTTGTTATATCCTGATACATTAATTAACTTTTTTTTTAATATAATCAGAGATTCTGGGTTTTTCTCATTTCATTTTCCATAGTTAAATTAGTTATTCATTTTAATTTAATAAATTATTTTTAGATGTTCCAACTGGTTGGTCGCGATAAATTTTCTATTTAAAATTTAAAAAATTCATATTCATATATATTATATTATGTATGTCATATAATATTATATAAACGTTTTTTCGAATGAACACTTTTTTCTCATACACTCATACTTAATTAGAAAAAATCCTCAAACCAATATGCAACACATGCCACTAACCAGTAACTGTCAATCACATAGTGGAGGAGTGTACATAATGTACACATTCTTAAGTATCACAAATATTAGTAAATCTTAATTTTATACCTAAATCTCCACCTATATAATATGTCATGTGTTATATTGTTATTTTAAATCTAACACATAATACATCAAATACGTAACATCTAATAGCTAATAATATTTGCTGTTGAAGCCTCAATTTTCAAAGAATGAACAATCAAATGAAATAATAGCTTAGCTTAATCCATAAAACTCATTTACATTTCATACATCTATAAACTGCATCGTGTGAAATTAAGCTGAGATGGAGTTATTTCGTGTGAAAACAGTACGAGACAAATATTGCACTAATTTCTTTAGTGAATTATATACTTTTTTCGGAATTGTGAAAATTTTTTTTTTTTTTTTTTGGTATTATCACTTATAATAAAAATTAAATATTATCTAGATACCTAGAAAAAAATATATATATTAATTTATTCAGTTATAATAGCACTTCTAAAATGGCATACATTGAGAAATTTTAGTTTCTTAATTGGTTTTCATGACTTACGAAGTTGACATATGTCGCTAAAATTGTTTGGTAAGAAAAGCTGGTCGAAAAAGGTTGAAGACCATTTTCTAGAAGATCTTTTTGTAAAATCTTTTATATGTTCCTGGTAAGGTAAATATTAAATTCATTATTATTTGATAAATATTAATTTTAATATTAATATTAATATAAATATTAATAGAAACCCTCTAAACACCCTTTGAAAAACTAATAAATGGAATTGTTATAACCTTATATTAAGAATATATATTATAAAAATTGTGTTTACTTGACATAGAAGTAAAAATATCTGAATTATTTTTAGGTAGGATAAGAAGATTTGATTTTACCAGTTATATTTAAAAAATATTCATATAAAATGGTTAAGTATGTAGTTACATAGCCATGGGTTATAATCCTGAATGTTCTTCCTTAATTTGTAAAATATACAATCATTTTAAGGCATAGATATGTTGTATAACAGGGGTCAGGAATCTGCAGCTCTTTGGAAAATGCATCAATATCGATATTCGTAAAATATAAATTATATTATACGTTATTATAGTGATGATATTTCTGAATTTCTTTATAATGATGTTTATTTCAGACAAAAATAAAATAATATTTAATTTCTAATGACCCCAAAATATTTATTATTAATTTCTATAAACGAAAAGCGTATAACTAAAGAGGAAAATAGAGAATTTAGAAGTGAGTGAACTGACACTTTTGCATCATGGATTAACCATTATGTATCATTTATGACAAAAACTTTGACTAAAAGAATTTCACTGTTTCAATAAAATAAATAATATCAAACTTTATATTTTAACTTATGTTTAATAAACTTATAAAATTAAAAAGTTGGTAATTACATAGGAAAGAATTGAAAATTTAGACTTCCCTCTCAATATTTTTGAATATTAATGTTAAATATCTATTAATTATTGACTATCAATATTTACAATCATAAACTCTATATGAAATTGAAATTTCTTTTATTGTTTAAAATAATTATTTTATGATGTAAATCATTAAAATAAATATGATAAGTGTGAACTAAAAAGATTAGTATAACTGCTCTTAAAAACACAATTTCAAATAATTTATACATGATTAAATCTTATATATTAATACAAAGTTTACATTTTATTACATAATGATTAATACACAAATATTCTTTTAAAATTAAGTATTTATCAGAATAAAAATCATGTTAATAATATTAACTAATTTATTGATCAAATTGTTTCCATATAGTTTTAAATTCATGTCTAAACGGATCAACTATTTGGTATTTATTCGTAAGGAATACATTTTCCCAATTCCTACGGACTGCATTTACAGTCCAATTCATAGATCCTAAAATAACTTTTTTATTATCAATAATAATAAACTTATGGTGCATTAACATTTTTGCATTAAATTGCATAAGTTTAACTCTTTTTGCAATACCCATAGTACCAAATTTCCATGTTGATCTGATATTATCTTCATCTACAATTATCCTCACATGAACTCCACGTTTATGAGCATCAATAATTGCATTTGTGAGCAATTCGCTATTTAACGAGTACATACAAATGTCTAATGTTTTCTTTGTTTCATTGAGCCATCCAATGATTTTATATACATTGCACATCGGACATTCACTGTTTAAATAATTTAAAAGAGTAGTCTTATTACGATGAAAATCACATTGTGATTGGTTTCCATGAAAGAATATCACTTCGGTCTGTTCTTGGTTGTAATAGTCATACCAAAAGTTAGCTAATATTGCACACGCACATGCAAAATTAATCACGAGTTTTGTAGTTGTATTCCTGCAAGTAAAAAAGTTATTTAAACTTATTAGCTGACAATATAACATAACATAATGATATGTGAACAAAATTAAGGTTTGTGATGATAAAGAATAATTTGAGTAAAATAGCTCAATAAAATATTGTAGAATACAATTGAAAAAATACCAAATGTGATTGGAATATTATATTCCAATATTGTATAAATATTTATTCTATATAGTAGTTTTGTTGCTAGAACAATTTTCAATGTCAAATAATTAATATTTAATAACATCAACATTCTAAAACGGGCATAAATAGCTTCTTATATTTCTTTACCATGTGAACAAATAATTATAATACATCATAGCTTCCACGCGATAGACAATTTACACTGTAGTTGTCATTAAAATATAATTATACTTTGTAATATAGAACATTTAAGAAATTTCTAAAATGTAAAATATTAACTGTCAGTATTTTTAAGTTTAACGATCAGAAAACCAAATCATATTATTTTATTTTTAATCTAAAATACCAGTAAATCGGTGAGAAAAACAACAATAACAATATTGATAACAGCTTATCAATTCACAATTCCACGTGAGTATAAATTAATTTTGTGTTATCGATATTACCAAGTATCAACAATTATCTGTTATTTAGTTAAGCGAATATTAAAATGTTGTGTTTCTCTATTACTTGTGAGTTGTCTAAAGCTCTCATGGCTGAAATATTATACTAGAACTAATAGTTACCTTAAATATTTTACTATGAATAATATTTGACTTCGATTCCGTTTTGTATAATTTTATTAATAAAATTATTTAAAATGTTATTCGCCTTTGTTTACTAATATAAACACCAAATTACATAAAATGGACTCCATATTTTTGTCTGGCATACCTGATTCCAAAGGTATAACTACAATCCAAAAACTATATGCATCTGAAAGTATACTGACCACAAGTTTGTTCAATCAGTATATCTTACTTAAAATATCAGAAAACTCTAAAATATTGTGTAAACTGGTTCCTCAAATCGCTTTCACTTTTACATTTGGTAGGTGTGATGCAAGTGTTATAAACCATAGACCCAATAAGTTAATCGATCCATTGACAGTAAACCTAGAAGTAACTGTAAGCAAAGAGCATATAGAACCAATATGTGTCACTACCGCCAAACGTATGGTGGTCAGTATCATTTTTAAAGATGTTAAATATCAAGATATATGGTCAAAAAATACTACCAAGTTAGCAGATGTTGTTAGACATATTTTACGATTATATGTAGTACTTAATAATTGTATTGTGAACTTAAAAAAACTTGGATCAAAACAAAACTTTAATATTGACTATATACTAATTCACAAGACTGATTGTAAGAATGCTGCTCGTATTAGTTCAGAAACTTCCATAATGATTATCAAAACAATGTCTACTATACAATTTTATCATGCAGAAATTGGATTAGAAATAAAACCATTATTTGGTATGGAACCTCAAGTGACATGTTTAAAAAACATCATAAAAGCTGCTAGAAATGGCTGTAATCCTTTGTGTACTATGGTTAGTGAGTGTATTATTAATGTTAATGTAAATACTCATACTATTGTTAATTTTTTAATAGATATTATTAATTGGTCCATCTAGTAGTGGAAAAACATGCTTGGTTCATCATGTTGCTGCATCATTAAAGTGTATAATTTTTAATTTAATATCTACAGATTTGATCAGTGCCGATCCAGGTTCTACTGAATTAGCTATTCGAGATTTATTTAAAAGAGCTCAATTATTAATTAAGCAAGATAGCAAAAGTGAATAATTACTTATTGTGAGTTAAATATGAATGTTTTATTATTTTAATATTTCTACAGCTGTATGTATAATAATGTTTGAAAAAGCAGAAAGTATGTTGAATGGAAAAAGTACTAATGCTAAAAGAATCTGTGCTCAGTTTCAAGATTGTTTATCATCAATTCAAAATTATTGTCGTATTATAGTTATTGCAACTACTAGTATGCCACATTTAATTGATACTTCTTTTAAACAAGGATCAAGATTTTCTTATGAAGTAATTATTATTATTACAAAGTTAAAATACTATAGTTATTTCTTTATAATTTGTCTAAATCATAGATTTACATTGGTATTCCATCTGAAAAAGATCGGGTAAAATTGATTAAAGGCATGCTTCGTACTTTGAATCTAAATATTCAACATAAAACTACATTATCTCTAGCAAAACTAACACCGGGTTATACTGCTGCTGATTTAGAATTGGTTTTGAAGGAAATATGTCGTGAATCTTGTATTGCTTCAGAATTGTTTGTTAATTATATTTTATTTACAATATATTTATTATTTATATAGCTATATTTAGTATCTATCAATATCATACATTTCAGAGAAAATGGCATATTAAGTAATGCAATTTTACTTATTGCTAGACACCCAGCTTCATCTTTGAAGTCAGGGATCGGTCAAGTAATTACAAAGTCTGAATCTAGTCCTGATATAAATTTGGGAGGTTTAACAAATGTTAAACTCATGTTTGATGTTTGCATTAAATGGCCTCTTATGTATCCAAAAGCTTTTAAACATTTTTCTGTTCCTCCTCCTAAAGGTAAGAGGTAATATAAATTTTATTATTTATTTATTTATTTATTTATTTATTTAATTTTATTAATAGTCTGTACATTTGATTCAAAATTAACATACTTTTATAATGACAGGTGTTTTGCTTTACGGACCTCCAGGGTGTGGTAAAACAAGTCTTGTACGTTCAGTAGCTTCATTGGCCAACTTAAATGTTCTTACAGCAATGGCTGCAGAATTATATTCTCCATATTTAGGTGTTACAGAAGCTAATATTTCACAGTTATTCCAACGAGCAAGAGCTAATATTCCAGCTGTATTATTCATAGATGAAATTGGTATAAATATTATAAAGGTTTTTAGAATTTAAGTCATTGTCAATTAAATGTATTAATTATCAATTAATTGTATTAATTATCAATTAATTGTAATTTATTTAGTTATAATTCTTAAAACCAGTGCATTTCAAAAGAAATTTTTACTGGGCGACAAAAAATGTTTTTTCTAAAATAGTCAATGTATAATACCATAGTACGATTATAGAATTACACATTTGTTTCGCATTATTTCGCCCAATCTTTTAAAATACTGTCGATAGTGTATAATCTCACTGGATGACATTTGTGTCGCCTAGTTAATTAGTTAAAAAACGCACTTCATAAAACACGTATTTCTTAGCTGAACAATTCATATTTTTAATTTTAATATTTTTTTCCATTTGATTGTCATTGAATAAACTACAGTACTATAAATTATGACAACCACTAAACTTTGTGTATTAAAATATTTTATATCAGTCTTTTCTAGAGGTTTTTCTAATACACGTTGGAAGCAAAAAATAATATTGTTAACATTTCAATATAGAATTATTTTTCTTATACAGTGTACTCTCGATTATCCCTGGAATAGGGTGGCAGGACATCCACAGATAAACGAATCCCTAGGATATTCCGCTGATAAAAATTTTAAAACTAAAATGACGCAAAACACTAATCATTAATGCAAAGTTTTAGTCGATACATGTGTTTGTATAGTAGACAGAACACTAAATAGGTGTATGCGTTATTAGATCAAATTCAATGTAATGTACAATCCGCGTTATAGCGTAATCGACTATCGTAACCCAATTAAATCGATAATGATTTATAATGTATAGATATATATTTTTTTATGTATCCACGAAAGACAGCGGATAATCGAGAGTACCCTGTACTTTTTATCTTATTTTATGGATAATAATTTTAGTAGCAATTTGATTTTTTCCTTTTTAAAGTTGTATTCTAAATGAGATAATGTATTTTTCAGATTCATTAGTAAGTTGTCGTTCTGAAGACAAAAAAGGGTCATCGGGATTTGATGACCGAGTTCTATCAACGTTTCTGGTTGAAATGGATGGTATCACCAATGATACTGAAGTATGTAGTTTTTAACTATACTAAAATATAGATTATATTAATTAATTTATGTGTAGTATGGACAAGGAGTTGTAGTTGTAGCTGCTACCAATCGCCCCGATAAAATTGATACTGCATTACTAAGACCCGGTAGATTTGATCGACAAATTTATGTCCAACCACCTCTCTTAGCAGAAGAACGTTTTAACATACTACATACAATTATTAATAACTCTGAACAAAGGTACACAAATTAAACAATTTTGATAAATCAGATTTAATTTTAATTAAATTTTCTGTTATTTTAGTGTGCCAATTTCAGATTCATCAATTTTAAATAAAGTAGCTTTGATGACTAATTATTTTTCTGCTGCTGATCTTGCAAATGTTGTGAAAGAAGTACTTCAAAATATTTTATAGTATGACTTGAAATATGATTTCATAATAAATTGACAATTTTTTTCTTTTAGGCTGTTCTGTCTTGTTTGACTATAGATGGATTGGAAACGTGTATGACAGTAAAAAAAGAACATTTTGAGGATGCATTGAAAATTGTTAAACCTTCGTTATCTAAAAAGCAAATTTTATGGCAAGTATATTCATATAAATTTAAAAAAAATTATCCGAGTACTATGCTTAATTTAAATCAGAACTCCAAAACGTTTTTATAATGTTATAAGCAGGGTTCATAAGTGCATACATTTGCATATCAATCTTGCAAAGTTGTATTTAATGCTAGATGATAGAGAAATCCATTTCAAGGTACCACTTTTAAATATGTGAAATCTTATTAAGTATGTTTTTTGCATATTTGGCATGTTTTTGTACATTTGGCATATGTATGCATATTTCTATTATCAGGCATATTATACAACATTCTATTAGAATCTACCAAAAATCTAAATGGAAAATATATATAAAATTAAAAATAGAAATTGTATTATATCTTATTTTCATATCTTTTTGATACTCGTAAATTTAATGAATAAATTTGTTTCAAAAGTTTCAGTTTTAAAATAAATTATTTACAAAGACGTACATAGTACGCAGCTCATGAAGGCTCAAGAATAGTATTAAATAGTAATTAAAATTATTTTTTTTCTTTAATTGTGACATAAAAAAAAATATAGCTTTAAAAAAAATGAATGGATAATTCACGTTGTTTCAAAAATTATTTATGATATTTTTAAGCGCATAACTTTAGATAGTGTATATAAATATATATTTTTGAACTTTTTAAGGCATATTTCAAAGTATATTTTGCTAATTTTAAGTGCATAAATGCATGCTTATTTAGGCATTTTTTAGGGCATGAACTTACGAACCCTGGTTATGAGTATAGGTCGCTCCATTCTAGGCATATTTCGCATTTCGTGTTTTTCGTTTCGTAATTTCCGTTTCGTAGTGTTTCGTTCAGTTTTCAGTTTACTGTTATTTAGTACGTTAAGTTCGTGTCAACATACAAATTATTCATTCCTTTTCATTTAAATAAAAATGAATAGTGATAGAGGATATGAATTATCAATTGCCAGTGCAATTTGTATTATATTGGCTTCAAAACTAAAAAAAAGTGTGTGTTACCAGTACGCGCACGGGAAGTGAAACTTCTATTAAACAGTACACGGAATGAGTGATAAAGAAAGAAATACATGGATAGACTGGGTTAATAAGAATAATCAAGAAAGAAAAGAAACAATGTAAATTATATTTTTTAGATTTTAAAAATCTGGCACCCCGCCGACCGTATGAAATCATCTCGGACGATCATTCCGTTTTTATCTAATTATTTATCTCATTATGACGTATTTAATATTATTGTTAGTATTCAATATTAACTACAACTATTTATTTATTGAGTTCTTTGTTTAATAACCCAACCAAAAAAACTGTCGCTTAATGTTATACTTACAAGCAATGTTGGTATTATTTTCACCTTATCACATATTTTCACTTGTCACTAGATAATTTTTTTTCTCTACATTAAATTATTTCATTTAATATAGCTGTTTAAAAAACAAAATAACACTATATAAATCATAGCTCCCTAACCAAAAGTCGGATAACATTGATATCGGTACCAAACGATACAGTGCAAAGCTATCTCTAAAGCCCGACTACAAAAATGACTCGACGTGCCTAAAAAAAGTGTCCGTGCAGAAATATCCCGAAAAACGCAAATTTTGAACTTTCGAAGCCCCGAAATACGGGGAAAAACGTCTCATACAGTCTCGACACAAGACAACGAACTTCATTACAGACCTACATACTGTAAGAAAACTCGAGTTTCAGAAACGTGGGACGACACTTCGAGTTTTTCCGAAATAACTTTGCGGGGAGGGGTCAAAAATACCCCGATTAGGGGGGGGGCTATTTAGAGAGTCTAAAAACAAAATTTTTGATGGTAAAACGGGGTACCCAAGTTGAAACCGAACCGAGATATACTTAAATCAAAAAAAAAGGGGGATAACTTTCGGTATGTTATACACGTGGCCGCCCATAACACAAAGCCGTTTACAAAATACAGCTACGACATTCCGCGGCTGCGGACACGAACATGTACGCGTTCGCGTTCGTACGACCACCCGTTCGCTTTTTTTTTCCTCACTACTCATACACTCACGCGCTCTCACACGGACATGTACGCGTTCGGCGTTCGTTCAGCCGCCCGTTTGCTTTTTTTTTCTCACTACCCTGCGTAAAGAAGTTTCACTTCAAAAAAAAGAAAAACCAAAAACACAAAGATGGTGGTCTATAACTTTATTTAAAAATAAAGAACGGTATTGGAAATTGGTAATTGGAATTAAACGAAATTACATGATTCCACACGATGATAATTGATCACATTCATTTACCTATATTTTATATTTAATTTAATTTAATTTATATTAATTATATGAACTTCTTGTTTACGAAAACATATGCAACGCGAAACAACACGAAACCTAACGCAAAATGACACAAAACAATACGAAATAATTGTTTCGTGTCCTTTGATTTCGTCAATTTACCGCCTCGTTTGTGAAACACTAAGAAACTGTTTTCACGAAAAAACTATACACACTATTCACAAAATTAAACGAAAACGTGAAAACACGAAACATGCATAGTGGCTACCTTTACATAATAAACTTGTATCAAAATTAAAATTTTACGAAATGTATTATAAGTTACTATTTAATATTTACTGAATTTAATGTTTTCATTATTTTTTAATTATAAATTGTTACACGTGTTTATTAAATAACAATGTTTTTAAATAATTGTTTATGTTTTTACAGGTATAAAAACTTTTCCTCCGAAAAAAAAATAAATCACATAAAAATAGATTGCTGTGATGACATTGAGCAACTTGAAATGTAAATAATTACAATTAATATTAAAATTTAAAAAAATGATTGATTTTTTATATATATACATATAGTAAAAAATTATAAATCTTGTACATGAATAAATATGATGAAATGTGTCTTGTAATTTTTTTTTTTTTTAAGGGGTTACGACCTATAAGATAAGCCTTCCAAGTATATTCTCCTCCATCTGTCTCTATCCTCTGCAACTTCTCCCCGTTGTACTTTTAATTGCAGATTATGAGGTGATAATTCCAGCGAATTTAAAAACTCCGTTGGTTAGTAACAGAATCAATCGATTTGTATATCATTAATTCGTCAGCTATCTTATTTTGCATCTGAAAATTAATTTTGTTGACATCAACATTTTATTCATTCAATATAACTCTTTCGCTCAACCATACACGATCTTTATAATTTTGTGCAATGGTTGGGAAAACCTTCTCAATGATACATAAACATTGAACTCTATATGATAACTGTACTGAACTATATGTACACACTGTTTAAGATATACATAATATATAATAGATATACATATATATTTAAGATATAAGGTATATCTTAAACCGTTATTGTACACAAGAGACAAGATTAAGGTTGCCATAAATTTATAAAGCGAAACCAGGACAAAACAAACAAATTATTGAGTATTGTACTTTTTATATAATTTTTAATATATTGAGAGGACCAGTGACGTATACAATGTAGGGGTCAGATCCCCCTAGTCCTTTTTTTAAACGTTATTTAATAATGTTTTTAGTGTAAGGGCGTTGGAGACGTAAATAAAAATAATGATATGTTTGCAAATGATCACCCTCCCCCCCACCATACAAAAGTTATGTATACGTCACTGAAGAGGACCATTAATGGCCGGCAGTATCATTTTTTAAAATCTTTTTGTGAAATAAAATATATTATATGTGTAAATTACAAATTATGTTTTTATTATATATATATATAAATGTTGAGAATTGCTCATTAAGACGATTTTCTCCCGTTGTTGATCTTAAATAAGTTTTGACCCTTTTTAATGAAATGATTTTTTCCGTTGAATTATTACTTGAAGGTGTACATAATAGCATCCTTAGAGCAATATCAATATAACGATATACTTCAACTAAACTATTTTCTTTTATAAATCTAATCATACATTGAACACTTTTAGGTACAATTTTACTCCTTTTATAAACTTTTTAAGTGTGAATAATACGTTCTGTGTATCCGAGTAAAAATATAAATAATATAAAAATTGAACGAAAATATTATATCATCAAATAATAAATTTAATATAATATAATTTAAAATAAACCTATTTTGCTATTTCAGTATTATCTAGGTGACTAGGTATGGGGGGCGGGTGGTAGTAATGTGAAAACAGCAGTCCTCAGTTCAAAAGCAAAAACAAAGGTGACTAGGTATAATATAATTTTTTTAATTTCTTAATAGATGCTCAAAAATATTTTTTAAAATACTTAACAATACCGATAAAGGTGTAAAAATTAAAAAAAAAATCATGAACACATTAATAATAAAAGTTAGAATATTTTGTCACTTGGGGCATTTGCCCCTTTCGCCCCCCCCCCCCTTAAATACGCCATTGAAAATATAATTATAAATTTATTAATAATATTTTACATTAGCCATAACACAATGACTTAAGTTACTTTAGCCGGGTAATGTGTACAATATTAGATATTGTACTTGGGAAATCATGGGTATAGATGTTAAAGAGTGTCAGAGCTAAGACTGACCTCTGTGATTGACCATTGTAAAGTACGACTTATACTGTGATAATTATATTAATTGTGATCTTGTTCAATAATTAATATCTGCGCCAAAAATGAATGATAGACACCATGCGCATATTAGTGCGATCCTACTGTTATGTTGGCTTCACAAATTATTCGTATGACTCCATTCATTATGCGGGATTTAGGTAATAAAAATCACTCATAATTTAATTTAATTATATGGTAAAGGTTAGTTTGGTTGGTCTGTCCAATTGAGTGGGTAAGGTTTGAGTAGTTAGTTGGTAGTTGGAGAGGAGTACGTTTTTCCTAGGAGGCGGACGTGGTCATGGCCAGAGTAGTTTTTATAAAACATCGTTTTGAATTGAGAGTGAATGGAGTACGATTTTTTGGACAGATTCAATGCGTCTCCAGAGACTGGGACCGATAAAGGGTACCCAGGAGGAGCAAGCATATGTGAGAATATGAGACACGTAGAGTTTGAGTATGTTAAACTTTGTTTTGATTGGGATGGGGCTAGTTTGATTTAGTATGGAGTAAAGCATTCCACGTATGCGGGTAACCTTTTTAGTTATGTTTAGGACATGTTTTCCGAAGGTGAGTATGCGCCCGATAGTGACGCCAAGATATTTGGTTTGTTTGGATCAGTTTACGGTTTGGTTGTCGAGTGTAAGTATCGGTATGTGTGTTGTGTTTGTTCGTTTGACTAACTGAGCGTCTGACCAGCCGGTATATATAAGCGTCGATTGTTCTAGAACATTTTCGAAATTACCCTAACAAGATAACTATCGAATATTCTAGAACATGGGATTTCCCCTTATCCACTGACAATATTGTAATATATATATGCCGGCAGTACACATTCGCCGAGATATCACGAGAGCAACCAATCACGAGAGTGAACTAGACGTGCTCTTGTCGCCTTACCTCGCTCGCCTCGCCTCTCCTCTCCTCGACGGCGCTCGGTCAGAAGGCGGAATTTTGTGCCCGAGTCAAAGGGACCCGAGGCCACTCGAGACGTGAACACAAGAGCACCTAGTTCATACTCGTGCTTTTTTTTTTTTTGTGCTTTTTAACATGTGTGACTGTTTCAATGAATTTACCAATAACTTGGCTAAAGCCGAGAGCGAGAATGTACTGCGTGCACTCGCGCTTCCTCGCCTGATCTAAATTCTTGTCGAGAATCTCACCGAGACTGTCTCGGCGAATGTGTACTGCCGGTATAAACAACTTGAACGACTCGCGGTGCGTTATTTACGTCGCCACAATCACATCGTATATGATCTAAAGTCGCGTACACACGATCGAACAAAAGTGAAGAATTCTCACGTATGTTCGCATGCGACCCATTGTAACGAGCGTGTAAACGTGTGCGTGAGCATTCCGGTTCATTCATCAACGTTCGTCGAATAGGTCGCATGGCGAGCAGATCACTGTCGGTATTTTAACTTTGCTCAAAAAAACACCGCGCGCATTTGAGTTAGGTATCGTATGGACGGTTATTTTGATTATGTGTTGTGCGTCCGTATTCCAATGAGAATAAATATTAAATATTTATTATTTCATACGAATAAAGCTATAAAACTATTTTAGATAGTTAAGTACATTTTTTTTTGAAAAAAAATGGACTGGAATAGCAAATTATCTTTTGAATTAAGGCGGTTGAAAGTGGCTCGTTTTTTCGTGCATTTATACCAATAAGCAAAAGAAAAAAAAATACACTTCCAGAAGTACATAAATTTTAATTTTGAAAAAATGTTTGGATTTATTGTTTATTGTTTATTATTTATTGTTTATTTATTGTTCGTGTTATGTAAGAAATTAATTTTTTATTTTATGTTTTTTTAGTAACAATAAAGTAAAAGTGAATTTTGGAAAAAAGAAAATTAATTAGGTACTCTAATAATTAAACAATAGAAAGAATCGAAAATCCATTTCCTACCTTCTTCTAACCTAGAAAACAGAATAATGAATTTAAATATGTTTTCAAAATTAAAATCGGGCTTTTGGTACTGAGTGAATTTTTCTTCCGCTTTTTGGGACTTTCATAGCCGCATAGGGGTTGAAATATTTTGAATCACAAAATATAGTGACTTGTGGGTACGCTATATGGATTTCCGAGAATCTTAGCCGTGACTATTATACAGGCGATAAGAAATCAATTACATACCAATATTATAGCTGTAGAATAATAATGATACACAGCTGCTAATAAATCATTATTAATATCATATTATTATATAATATTATATATTATTCAGTATAATGTGTATAATTCAGTAGTAGGTATGTGTATTTTTTTTTGTGTGTCTGTCATCATGTTTTCATGGCTTTGCCCCCACACCCCCTAATACTATAATCAACTGCGTTGCCATAATTTTTAATTTTTATTAATGAATATTTAAAAGTAATTATATTATAAGTTATAATAATATGTTATTATTAATAATATATTAAACAAGAATTAATTTCCTGTTTGATGATGCAAATTTTTCCAATATAATTTTTCCATCTATTTTATTGGTCAGATCTCTCAATGCTAAGCGTAGATAACTTAACAAATCTTTCTTGGCCTATTTTAGTGCGTAACCAATTTTTAAATCTACGCATAGCTGAAAAGGAGCGTTCACACGTTGTAGAAGAAATTGGAATTGTCATTATCACTTGAACTAGTTTATTAACAT
Organism: Sipha flava; assembly: GCF_003268045.1. Lineage (NCBI taxonomy): Eukaryota > Metazoa > Arthropoda > Insecta > Hemiptera > Aphididae > Sipha > Sipha flava. The sequence continues at coordinate 1,629,037 of NW_020273058.1, forward strand.
TTAAAAATTAACTTTTATTACATTAATTTTTCAAGTCTTCAAATTCAAAATTGGCTATTGTATTTAAATACAAGTATTCAAAAACTTGTATTCGAATGTTTTACAAGACTGCCTATTATATAATATACTTTTCTAATTTCTTTTTACTAGGTTAATTTGTGGCGGTAGACGTATTGTTAATATAAATAATTTATTTGATTCGATTCAGAAAATCAACCACCCATTTTTTGGCTGCTCATTTAAAGATCTTACTTTAATAAATGAAAAAAAAAATGGTTTTTATTCCGAATTTATTTTTTAGTGTATGATGTGCAACAAATTATAAGTCATAACAACTAAATGTAATAATTCATCGTCGGTGTGCATAAATACAGAAGTGGTTACAGCAGTTCTAAATACTGGACAGGGATACAATACAATGCGCGCTGTGACGGTAATAAAATTTGTTGTTTTCTTTTTGTTTTACAATTTTGTAAAATTATACCTAATCAAGGTTTTGGAGCTGCCCCTGTATATCATTTAGCAAATTTAATCATCTATCTGTATTGTTCTTGTACATTTTTGAAATCCACCAGCGGCGATCACGTCGAGTGTTTTTTTTAATCACTTCACGCATTACTATAAAAGCTGCAGCACACACTTGAAGCTGGACATTCATTATTTATTACAACTTTAAACTATTGTTAAATTAAATCAATTAAAGACACTTAAATTTAACTTTTAATCAGGGGCGTCATTTGGGGGATTCAGACTATACATTGGCAGCCCTATTTTTTTAAATGTTTGGTTGGCCCGTATAAAATGTTATAATTGCGCCGTCGTCGATAAAATGTAAGATGCAAACGCGCTGTAATGGTGCGAGTTTTTCATAAGTACCTATTGTTCTATTGAAGTATTGAATACATCTATTACAGTATTACATTTTATCAAAACTCGTTGCGTAACCATTCTATTTATAAAAAAAATATGCCTCCGCCGCGCCGATGTGAGAGATTGCAAGTCGCTCCGCTAAATAAACAGGATATATAATTGGCCTGGTGGAGGGAACAATTGGTCTGATTCAAATGTTTGCATCCCTATTGAAAAGTTGAAATGACGCCCCTGCTTTTAATGTAATTTAACATAGGTATGTACTTCACTCAATATAAATTTAAAAAATTATTGGCTACTGAAAAACAACTGAAAGCTGGAATAGGAATCGAATGGGTAAATATCGTTCACCGCATGGTATGCATCGCACATTTTGTATACACAAACAAACAAAATTCATACGAATGTTCACGCATGCTCACATGCTCACGATGTGCGATGCACAAAAATGCTCACGAGTGTACATGTAACCATTCTATTATCTATGGCGCCATTCACTGGCGGGTTTAAGGGGATGGCTAAGGAGGCATTAGCTCCCCCCTGAGATTAAGCTATCTATTTTACAAAGCAAAGTATTATCATATATTAATAATTATAATAAAATATCTTCATTGGTTATTAATGAATATGGTACCTATTTTATATATTTTTTTATAAATAAATAACTTACTTTTGTTGTTAATTATATGTATTTACCTATATTTTAAAATGGTTTTTGATTAAAATTGATACCAATAATGTAACTATTTAAACTTTGTCAATATTGTGAAAAAAATGACTTACTTATGAGGGACTCAAAAACATATTTTGTAATTTAAAATTTTATATAGATTTAAAAAACCTACTAACTAAATTCTTAAACCTCCATTAGCCTCTCCCTTAGTTAGTGATAAAATCCGCCTCTGGCGCCAATGTCACATGTAACGCTCTACTGTTTTTAGTTGTGACCGGGGCCTTATCGTGCATTCCTAGTGAGTAGAATTGATTATGCTCAATTCTATTTGCCGCGACTATTTGCAGTAATATATTTTAAGTTCGTTCTTACAAGGTATGCAATTTAGCACATATTAAAACCATAGATAACATGTTATCTATGCTTAAGATAAAAGAATTTATTTAATTTCATAATAATATAACAAAATGTATCAGATGAATATATGCATAAGTAGTGTCCACTGATCACAAAAAACAATTATTTTGAACTTCTTGAAAGGTCAAATATAATTAAGTTACTTTAGTATTTTGGTAAGCACATGAAATTTTAAATAAATACAATAGTTTCTTAATTTCATTATAAAGATTTAAAATATGTGATACCTTTTTTATATATTAGGCTAAGATTATCATTTTTCTTTTGAAAAGTACAATAATATTGTTATAAAATAAAAATTAATGAAGTTAAAAACTAACTCTGTATAAAATGTAAATAATAACAATTATATTCTACTTTGAAGTAAATAAAATCACTTTATCTCTCCATAAACTTCATTCTATATATTTTATTTTATCTTTAATTTACTAGCACCTTGAACTATTTTTAACTAATTAATTTGCAAATTTCATGTTTTCAGCTTAATTTATATGTACCTATAATTGAAATGGATTGTCCTACAAATATTATAAAATTTGATAATGATAAAACATCTGTTACTCTACTTCAAGATATATTAAATAAACAAGGTGTTCGCACTGTTCAGTATGAATTACTTCAAATTGAAGGCGCTATAAGTGCACCATCATTTCAATATCGTGTTACAGACGGCCGCTTTGTTGCTTATGGTCAAGGTTAGTTTTATTTTATTTGATCTATTTTAAAAAAAAATTTGTGTACATTAAAGTACAAATTATACTTAGGAAAATCAAAAAAAGAAGCTAAACAAAATGCTGCAAAGGCTTTGTTAAGAATTATTCATAAAGAATTCCCTGAGTTATATACTGATCCTCTATTAGAATCACAAATTGATGGTACTTCAGATTTGAATGAAACTTTTGAAACAATGAATTTTGGAGACAATGATGAACGAAACCCAATTGGCATGCTCCAAGAACTTTGTACATCTCTTCATCTTCCTCCCCCGGTCTATATAACAGAATGTGAAGATGGCCTTCCACATCAACGTCTGTTCACTGTTTCATGTAATGTGTCCGAATATAAGCAACATGGGGTAGGCAAGTCTAAAAAAATTGCCAAACGTCTTGCTGCTAATAATCTATATTTGATGTTAAAAAAGTAATCAATTAATATATAATTGAATTATATTTCAATTTTAATTATAATTTTTTGTTTGTAGCATTCAGTCAGATCTAAGAAATACCTCTCGAACAGCTGATAATGTAGATGACTTTGTTCGTCATGAGTCCAGTAATTTAAGTGGCTTGAAAAATTCAAAATCTAGCTCTCAATTCCATCGGTTACCTGAAATTCATAGACATTTGCCATTGACTGAAGGTCCTTATTGTAATGAGTTGAAAGAAATGAATGATGAACAATTGTATTCATGTAATACAAAACAAATTTTAGACAATTTTACTGTTGAACAAGGATTAACAGCATCTTTTATTGATTTTGAAGAACTTTCAAACAAGGGTACATATCAAACTTCTCTCCAAGTATCTACTCCCATCACAGTGGCATTTCACGGTGAATCTTCTATCAGTTATGAAGAAGCTCAATTAGAAGCAGCTTATAGATCATTGATATTTTTTAAATGTATATTAAATAACAGAGCATTAAAGTCATTGACAATTAATTAATTTGTATAAACTAAAATTGTTTTATAAATTAAACAAACAATCTATCATATTATGATGTAAGATATATTTTTGTACTTTTCATGCAAATGAGTGATAAAAGACTTTATATTAAAAATGTATTATAATAAATGTTACATTAGAGTTAACACATTGTAAAATTGTTTATTATTTACTTATATATCTAATGATAAATTAAATACTAAAAAAAAAAAAATTAAAATGCATTTAGGTTTGATAAATAAATTAAAATTGTGTTGAAATGGACAGTAAGTAGAACTCTACTAAATTAACATGAATAACACTCAGGACATAAATATTTTAATTATTTCTATATTATATGTGTTATAGTTATATAAATAGTATAATATTTATATATTATATTATAGTTATAATTCCAAATAAATATATAAACATTTTATGGAATTAGAAACTTTTTAGAAAAATGTTCTTTTTTTTCTTTTTTGTCAAATTTATATGATGCTTATTCCTTAAATATAATGTGGTCTCTTAGAATACATTTGAACTTTTGTTAAACATAATAGTCATCAGAAATGCAAAACATTTATAATGTTTAAAATATTCAATACTTACTTATATATACATATACAGTGTGTAAACACTGCAATTGAGAATACTCAATATCTTTGCGTAGAGACCTACAATTAGATTTCAGTTTTTTATTTAGTTTGTATTGCCTAAAAATACACATTTTTATAATTTCCAAAATTTTTTAACTTAATTAGCCAAGGTTTAAATTTTTTATCATAATAACATATGAAAATAATTTTAATAAAAGAAGATTAAATCTTTTTCTGACTTATTTTAAACCAAATATCTAAAGTTAAAATCTTATTTCAATAAAATTACAATATATTTATTTTGGAAGCCTCCCGAAAAAATTTTTTAGATACGGCCTTGCCCACCCACCACCCAAAAAACTGAAAGGCGACTGCCCCTCGATTACCCATATTGCCATGCTATTGCTGAACACCCTCGGTAGTTTGCGGTATGGTTTCCTCTACATAAGGCGCAGGTTGGAGGAGTATCTTTTGATTGAGTACACTGTGTAGTGGGATGAAAATCAGCACAACGAACACATCTAGGAGAATGAGCACAATATTCTTTCGAGTGGCCATATTCTTGACACTTAGAACATTGAATGATTTCACGTCTTTTATGTGGCTCTTCTACCTTTATTTTGGTATGAAGCAGTGAGGTCAATTTGAAAATCTCATTGTTAATTTGAGCGGGTTCAAGATCAACAAAAAATATTGGGAGGGGGAATTTTGTAGATTTGTGGATAACATTAGAAACTTGGCGGACAGAATATCCGATATCTTCAATGGCAGCATCTACTTCGGAAGTTGAAAAAGACGGATGCAAGTTACGGATGACAATACGAAAAGCTTTATTTTCACGGGCTTGATAGGTGTGATATTCGGCATTACCTGTTTTCAGGTATTTTCTTATTTTATATTATTTATAGTATTTCTTATTATTTTTTTCAGGACTTCTCTATACGAGTCAGGGTTGGAAGTGTTAATTTTTAGGTTATTGGCTGATGACTAAAAGCTGAAGGTTTGTGGACCAATCAGCTTTATTAAATGATTTCTTAATTTAATGAAATCAGAAACGTTTCGTACAAATATTGGTGGAGGTAACGGAATGTGGTTTGGTTGGACGTCATTATTCGTTTCCATAGTGTTTTCATTATCATTAGCATTATCCGGTACTTGGAGAGGGTTAAATTTATTTGAACTAACAAAGACGGGTTTTGTTTTCTTTTTGTCGTATTTTCCGGTTGAGTTGGTAGAAGAAAGATTACATTTTGATTTATTTGTGACTAATTTAAAATCTGGGTCATTAGGATCATCGTCCGTAAAGACATCATTTGAATTATTTAATAAAGTTGAAACGTTCTGTGTACGATTCGAATTATTATTAGACAGATTTGGTTTTATTGTGTTCGTATGATTATTGGTAGCGTGAGAACTGCTCGATGACGGTCTATTATCGGTGCGGGTCATTATTATTTAAGATAAGGTTAAAACGACCGCCGGCTGGGCCGGGGAGTTCGAAGATAAGTATTACCTGCTATAATTAGAGACCGATGGGATTGATGAGTAGATGATTAATTAATTAAAATTACCAAATTTTCACCGTTGATGGGTAGAAAACACTCTGTGACTTCCGAAGAGCAGCAGAATTGGCATCAGCGTGACACAATGGAACGATTGGAATTAATTCCAAGATTAACGGACACTTTTTAGTTGACAGAAAAGAAAAAAACACTGTGGAACGAGAGTGAACGATCATAACGCCACGGTGTACGACGAGCGAATGTCATAAATATTAAAATTTAATATTATGATCAAATAGTAGTTAATATTATATTATTCTATATATGCTTGGCATTAAAAAATTGGATTTTGAAATTTATTTCTGTTTTATATATATATATATATACTATAATTAGTTTATAGTATATTATAGTTTATTGTATTTAATTATGTATCTAATAACAATTTATAATAATTATGTTTATGTATTCTTGATTTTAGTTCCACTTTGAAAACTTAACTAAAAACTAATACGTTATACGTAAGATATACACTCTTTAATGATAAATGATGAATGAGTCGCAAAATGGTGGTGTTTCATTACTATTATATATTATGCCCTAGTAAAACCTGGTGCTATCCTTAGTATGTTACCCAAATACCTAACTTTTTTTTATATTTAATTATAGGGTTAGAAATATCTTTACGGACAAATATAATTGGTATAATTTTTTTTTTTTTACAAAATTTCATTATATTACACAAATTGTTATTTGAAATACAAAACAAATTATAAAATTTAAATACTAATACATTATTTGAGTATAAAAGTGTATAAATACATAATCAAATTATAATAAACTAATAACAATATTTTCTCTTGGTTTTATTCTTAAATTAGAGATCAAATGACTAAATACCTGTAAGCAAAATTATAATTTCTTCGAAAGTATTATATATTATTTATATATACGAAAGATAACATTGAAAGGATTTTAGAGTTCAACAAATTTATTTTATAATCCTGAAATATAGAAATTTTGAATTTTTTTTTCTTGGATTTTTAATTCAATTAATTTTTCCAATATTTCTTGCCTCCATTTGGTTTTAAGAATATTTTCTTTATCTTTAGGTGAATTAAACCTAAAATAAATATGTTGTTAATTTTTAAGAAATTGTAATTTATTAATAATATTTATACTACCATTGAGATATAAAACATATATCTGGATCAATTGAACCTGCTACTACAGAACTCCAAAATATAGTTTTTGGTTTTTGAGTCATCATGTTACTTTGTACTTCAATAAATGAATCTGGTTTAGCCTCCATACCAAGTAAAGATCCAATACTATGCTTAGGACTCCAAGCAGAAACTCTACGCTGAGAAGCCTTAATTTCTTTAGCACTAAAAAATTGATAGCGATTAAATAGTATGTAATTCATTGCAATATATTTTGTTATTTACTTACTACAAGTTTAAAGAATTATTTGAAACATTTACAGTGAGACGGGTTGGAGCAGAATGTGAAGGTTCAGTGAATGATGATGATACAGCCCAATGTTCTATTTTTTCATGTCTTTTCTACAGAAGTACAATTAGTAATTAGGTACATAGGTTTAATTTTTAGTCTAACATTTTTATTCTTAAATCAATCCCAAACTATAAGTTTAATATATTTAACTATAAATTAGTTAACAATTATATTTAATGCTTTATCTATATACCATTATTGTACTGAATATTAACCAAAACTATCAGGTACACATTATTATAACAAAAATAAATATTTTTAAACATATTTTGTGTAGATATACCTATATATAGAACATATACAAATCAATTGAATACAATTTAGTAATTTAGATTATTTTTGATTAATAATATCAAATAAGTAACATAAATATTATTAAATACTTGAAGCTAATATTCTATATTATTTTAAAAAATTTTGGAAAATTACCTCATACATTTTAGGTTGTTCATTTTCAATAGACGCTTGTATATGAACCCACTTCTTCCCTGTAGGATTGTTTTTAGATACCTCACTCCTAAAATATAAATGTCTATCTAATCCCACTGAAAATACCTTTTTGTATTCAAAATTAACTTATTAAATATTGAAATTTAATTTCTTATCTAATCAAATTTACTTGATCATTTGGCGTCACAGACACAGAAAACATGAATGTGTTTAATTTAACCCAAGCAGTTCCTTCATTGAGATTTTCATCAATTCCATTTCTATACCATACTCTAGAATCATTTGTAATTGCCCATACTGATAGAAATCCAACAGATAACTGAGTGATTTTTGAATCAGATTCTGGCGATTCGACAGTAATCCACTCTTTACCTTTAAAATATCAAATATATTTATAATAGAAACGAAAAGAAAAATAATAATTTTTCTACTGCTTAATACCTTGTGGTGTTTTAGCACTGACTTCTTTTCTGACCAATATTATACCATTCCATAAAACCACCCAAACAGAACCTGATGGCCCACAATCAATATACCTCGATTCACTGCCTTCTTTTGTTGAAACACAAGCCCATAAACTTCCTTCTGGCCACATTTTGTTCACGTTTTTCCGATAAAAAATCTGCAAGGTAAAATCTTTTAGAACAAATATTTTGTATTTATACATCATTAGTACTAAAAATGTAATTTATAAAAATATTTATTTGTAATTACCCTTCCTTGTGCTGTAACAGCCCATACCATCATGACACCAAACTGGGCACCAGCAATTTTGTGGCCTCCAACACTCACGCAAATAAATGGTTCCTAAAACCAATTATATATAAATGTATAGATATTTTATTTTGTCTAATATATTTAAAATATAATGAAGTATACTATTATATATATAATATGAATGTTTAATAATGTGTGCCAAATCATACTACCTGTGTAAAATCTTTATGGAGAGGAGATATTATACACCAAGAATTTGTGCCAGTATATATACGATTTCGATACCATTTTCTTCTTCTGACACAGGAATTCCAACGCTTAAATGGATAAAATTTGGCGCAGAATTCAACTGCATATGTCCATCCCTGAAATAACGAATAGGGTATTTTTTATCAATAAATACTAAAGTATTTATAAAATAGTCAACCAGTTAATAAAAATAAAAACAGAAAAATATCTATAATGTATAATAAATATAGATTTAGAAGTCAGAAACATGTCAAGAGGCAATATTTCAAATTTTTAATTGAAAAACATATTAATGGGAAGAAGTTACTAATTCATGTGTTAGTTACAGATTGAAAAATAAATATTACAAAGTATAAATAATAATATAATATTTCATTTACAGCATTCGCTTACGTCATCATCTAAATCTGTATCCTCAAATGTGGTCTCCAACTTCCATTCATGTTCCCACTGCCAGACAAAAGAGGGTAACTTGATATTTTCTTTTAACTTTTCCTCTTTGCCGTTTTCTGATGACCAACAATATCTGTCAGTAGGTAATAGTCTCTTGGAAAAACTCCCTCCTGGCATCCACCTCTAAACGAAAATACTTATACATTAAAATAATGAATATATTTAATAAAAGTAAAACATTCAGGATTTGGCAGTTATAGATCTAGATTCTAGGGTCCCAAGCTACTAGAAGTCATTGAGTTATTATATAAGTTTTAACACTATAAGCTATAACTAATAAACAATTATGCACTAAAAATGAAATAATAAAAACATACATTAGTTTGATATAATCACGGGGACATTGATTTAATATTTTCATGATTAAAATTGCATATTTTAACTTATATAGTTAGTTATATTTGATACCAGTTTAATAATTTTTTCACATATGTAAATATTTTGTAACATCCTAATAATTTAAATCAAAATAAATTATGTGTGTTATTAGGTATGCATTTTTACTTTTCATCATGATTGATAGATTAATTTAAAAATTCGGTTTAAAACTAAAATTATATTGGTTTTACTATGATGTTTTTTTTTTTATCCGAATCAGGGACGGATCCAGAGAGAGACCCGAGGGACTTTGTCCCCCTCAGACATTCTGAGAACGATGATGAGTTTAGTTAAAAAACACGTTAAAAACGCTAAGATCAACAGCAATAGATGCACTAAATGATATTAATAGACGTATTGATTTTATTATGTAATACCGGCTTTTTACTCTATTAATAAGCAAATCTATAAATATTTTTTATTGATTATTATAATTAAATAAATATTATTATATAATGTTTATAATATACTTACATATATAATTTTATATATATAATTTAAACTATTATGTATGTACAAGTTTTATTGTTGTTACAGTTAGACCCTCCCAGATCTTGGTTATGAATCCGCGCTTGGTCTAAATACACAATTTTGATCATGAAAGCTCTAATAATCAAGGTCATTGAAGTTATAAATAGTAAATACTATCTAGTAAGACTTTAGGAGAATAAATTTTTGGACAGTTTTCGAATAATTAGAAAAAACTAACGAAAAATTACAAAAAAAAGGACATACCGGTATTTGACTAAATCGAATTTTCGTTTTCAATTTTCACTGAATCCTTATATTACTGTTTGCATTAAATGGTGTAATTTTAAGATTTTTGTGTGTTATTTATAGATATATAAAGCTTTCATGTTTTCTTGGGTGTTTTTTGAAAATATTGATTAAATAATTTTGATTTGACAAAATATCTTGAAAATTTAATAGTTTTTCAAGCATATCTATTATTGATTAATGAAAAAAATTGTTTAATTAAAAAAAAAAAATTTAAAAAAAATATGCTAGTTATAATTGATAGAACAATAAAAAAATCCGTTTCCTGTTTATAGTTAAACTCATAAAACTTCCTATTTTTTACGTTAAGCTTGAAAATTATTTACATTATTTATCATAAGATTTTCTCAATAACCTCGTTTTCGAACACCTCTTCTTTTATCCGTATTGTTTCGTTCAAATTGTGTACCAAAAGATACGTCTGATTGTCTCCTCCGATGGACCAGATATAATTTTCAATCGCGGAAATATGTTTCAAGTCCATACCAACGTACGGAAATGGTTTCCATTGATCGTCAAACGTGGACAATGTGAAAATCCTACCATAGTTGTTAATGGCCAATAAATATTGTTGTTCTTCTTTGTTCATTATTATGTATGCAGACAGGGTATTAGAATTATCCAATATACATACTTTAGTATGGCTTATGTACATAAAAAAAAAAAACGCTCACACGCGAAGTTTACGAGTAAATAATAGATACATATATTATAATGCGTGAGTCAGTTACATCGTGATACAAAGCGAATACACTTCGGCAGACATTACGGTTATATTTCTGTTAACAGCGCAAAAAATCAATAACATAATACGTGTAAAATGTTTGCAACTTGCGAGCGTACTGCTAAACCACCCTCACAACTGTAAAGCATGCGTCGCGTGCATGCGGAGACGTGCCTGCGTTCGCATCATCATCTCCAAACGGTTTGCGGTACTTTTTTACCCAGAACTGAACAATTTGATTTTTTCGTCAATAAATTAATTTCTGTTTATAATTATCAGTAACAATTAGTATGTAATGACGGAACAATTGTTTTAAATTAACTATGTGTACCTGGCGCGTTAACCACCTAATCTAACCATATACATATAGATGAACTTAGTAATTAATAAAAATATGATCTAACTTCAAGACACTTATTTTTGTAACATCATTACATTTCTGCATTTGTTTATATTTTTATAAACACTAATGTTTATCAATAATTTGTGTGTTAAACTGGTTTATGTTAAAGGACATACCAGTGTATGTTTAATTTAGATTATAGACAATTGTTATACCTAACTTAAAACAACATTTGTTGTAAAATTAGGTAATTTTTTTTACAAAACTGGAAGTACATTCATTTTTTTTTTTAAATTATTTTCTAACATTCTTAGTAATATGTATTATAAAATGCATTACAATATTGTACATAATTGTGTACGCCAGCAACGTATTATTTTTACATTTTCTGCCCATAGAAAAGTTTCCGATGCACTTTTTTTTTTATTACATGATAACAATAAGTAAATAGCTAAGCTCGTATCTGGTATACGGAGTTCTTAAAAATTATTATTTATATTTTAGTAAGATTTTAAATAGGATACTTATATAATTAAAGATAAGACTTAATTAATTAATATTATACAGTAGACACAAATTTCATGGAACATATATTAGTAAATGTAGCTCCACACTTTGCATGTTTCGCGTTTCGTGTTTTCACGTTTTCGTTTAATTTTGTGAATAGTGTGTATAGGTTTTTCGTGAAAACAGTTTCGTAGTGTTTCACGGACGAGGCGGTAAATTGACGAAATCAAAGGACACGAAACAATTATTTCGTATTGTTTTGTCATTTCGTTAGGTTTCGTGTTGTTTCGCGTTGCATATGTTTTCGTAAACAAGAATTTCATATATATAATATAATATAAATAATAATAATAATAATAATAATAATAATATATTATTTAAAATATAATATTTTATTTTAGTTGTCTGCGTTCTGCCGTCATTTGCGTGTTGCGTGTGCGTTTGATCGTGAACTATCGTATTTATCGTGTTTAAAAATGCCTAAAGTTAAACAAAATTTGTCAAATCGGCTCCAAACCTATGTTAATTTATATGGTCCTAATATTTTTTCAAATGATAAAAGTGTATTATTTTGTAAAATTTGTGAAGACAAAGTTTATGTTACCTATAGATATCGATTGTGTTCCGCGTCGTT
>NW_020273058.1:1646452-1781496 GCF_003268045.1 Sipha flava
ATTTCACATAGTAGATAAAGTTATTTCAAGTGTAAAAAAAATCTTTAAAAAAGCCCCAAGTCGTTTATTTGTATTTAAATCGGAAGCGCCAAACTTACCCTTACCTCCGGAGCCAATTATCACACGTTGGGAAAGTTGGATTAACGCAGCAATTTATTATTGCGAGAATTTCGGGATAATCCACCGTGTTATTTTTATGCTAGACAGAAACTTTACAGTTAGTATTAAAGATGCTCAAGATAACATCATAAAACCTGGATTGGAAAACAACTTAACGTATATTAAGTCGAACTTTGCCTAATTAACTTTGGCTATTGAACAATTACAACGGCAAAATATGCCTTAATCGGATTCACTAAAAATAGTTCAAGATATTCAAAAATCATTTGAAACATTAAGTGGTCCAAATGGAAAATCTGTTCAAAATAAATTTAATCAGGTACAGGAAAAAAATCGTGGTCTCTTGGCGCTGGTAAAAATATCACAAGTTCTAACGGGTGAAGAGACATTCCGAAATTTAGATAGTCTTCTCGAAGACTTAAATTGTAGTGACTTAACATTTTTTAAGTACGCACCCGTGACGTCTGTCGATGTAGAGCGGTCATTCTCGGCATACAAAACTCTACTATCAAATAATCGTAGATCATTCAAATTTGAAAATATAAGAAAACATCTTATTATTCAGTGCAATTCTTAAGGTAAATAAAATGAATACGCTATATTATTCATTTATTAATACATTTTTTTATATTTTTATGTTAACAGAAAATGTTTCAGAGCCGGAAAAGTGCCTACTTCTCAAATATTTACTGTTCATATTTTATAAAAAAACTTGTATAATTTAAAAAATTTTTAAATAAAACATTTTTTTTAATGAAATTTTATTTTGCATATTTTCCAATTTTTAGTGCTATTTATAGGGCTTATATTAATGTTTTTATGTGCATATTTTAGCGCTAAAAATTAATTTTTTTAGTGCTATAACTTCCGAGCCCTGATTATTACTAACATATGACAAAATCGAATTATATTTTCTTACTATTACATATTATTATTTGTAATACTTATAATAAAAAAATTATTACTGGGTACTAAATTATAAGACATTATAGGAGCATTATCTTACTTGGTGTCGTAGCCCCTTAATAAGAAACTTTAATATGTAATATAATAGGAGATTGAAATATAATTTATTTTAATTTAGACTAAACATAAAAAAATAGTATTGTTGAATGTTTAAAACAATAGTGCGCAACCTGGAGGTCCCAAAATTTTAATAGGGGTCGCCAAAAGTTAATCACCTATTTAAAAAGTGTTATACCAATATTTAAAATATTATATATTATACATACCATGGAATGCTGGTTGGGATCGCCACATCGAAATAAATACATTTTGGGGTCATGGATCAAAAAAGGTTGCGTACCACTAGTTTAAAAAGTTTTAAGTCTTAACTCTAACAATTAAAGAAACTGTAGAATATTTTTCTATAAAGTTTTAAATCATAATATATTTTATAATAATTACAAATAAAACATGACATACATTTTTTTTAATTTTTTCTCTTTTCTTTAGACAACACAACATTTTGTTGTTCTTGTTCCGATTTGGATAATCTATATGTAACATCTAATGAATTTTAAATACTTGTTTTTCTACAAAAAAATTTATTTACATAGTTAATATTATATTATATTAAATAACTAAAATATACTAAATAAATGAAAAAAAAATGTATACATATTTATTTTCAAACAGCCTGTTAGTTCTAACCAGTAATTGATCTTCCAAATTTTTAGATGATACACTGGTTCGATAAGGTGACAATATGAATTTGAGCCCGGAAAACAATCTCTCCATACTTACTTGGGTAGAAGGGACAGAATAAATTATTTTTGCTAGTTTGGCAAGCTCTAGATATATGGTTTCCATTTGTTTCCAAAACTTCAAAATGTCCAGTTTTCACGGACTTCCGAATAACAACCAGTGGCGTATACAGGATTCATTTAACAGGGGTGTTTTAAAATTTAATAGACTTATGGTTAATAGAGCCTCGGCCCCTTCCTCTGTATTACATAAATAATTACCATGTATTTGTATAAATGAAAATTATTACATTAAGACAGCATGTGAAAAATCTATAAGTTGTATACAACGTTTATTCAAATAATCAAAATAAGTTTACAATTTGGTGAAATACCATAAAATAAGGTCGATGGGGGTATTCTAACACCCATATCACCCCTTTATATACGCCCCTGATAACAAACATCGAATAATTCTATAGCATTATACGAATGATTATAGATATTATTCCATGATAATAATTTATACATAATATGTCTATGATTTTGATCGTTATAATAATTATTTTATTATTTATCTTTCTACAACATTACTAGACGTCGTCGTCCAAAACTATTTATAATCATAATGACGGGTTTTTCCAACCGACGGCGACGTGCAAATAACAATTAAGTATTATTATTTATTAGCTAAATACATAAAATAGAAATAAAACTGGAATCAAAAAAAAACCGAAAAATTATCTTCAAAAAATATCGGTTCCGGTTCACGTTTCAGTTCCTATAAAAATCAAAAAACGGTTCCGGTAAGGTTCCGGTTCCAAATTTTCAAAAGTTTTGGGTTAAAATACCGGTATTTTTAATTTCGGTTCCAAGCCCTGCTCTTCACATCGTTACTTAAATTGTTGAATAAAGTTTTCCCGAATGATTGGGGAGTTCCTTGAACTTGTTAAAAACGTATAAGGGCCGTTACACACGAGCGATATTTCATCGTACGATTTATTTATCGTACGATATTTGAAGTTAATGTTTATAAATAGAGCTATTCACACGATCATGATAAAATGTCGTTCGATACTTTAAAAACTAGCGGATGCACTCTAATATTCAAGACAATAAGAATATCGTACGACTAAAATATTTCAATCAAAATGTACAAACATAAACCGATTAGAACACACGAACAATAATTATCGTTCGATAAACCAAAAAAACAAATTCAGTACCATGTCATCCACGGATGAATGCAACCGCTCAGGCGGAGCGAATTCGCCCACGCCAAAAATTTGTGAGGTTTCAGACGATAATTTAAATATAGATATAGATGTACTTATGAGTGAAGTCCAATCAAGAGTCCTCAAAGTGACTGCCAATTTTTCAGTGGGAGTGATAGATTTTCGCATATTTGTATCCATTTTCGTCAGTTTTTGTCCAACGAATGTTGTAATTAGTTTATCATATGCAGAAACTGTCATACGGAAATAATTAAAACATTTTCTTGGATCTCTCCTGAGACCGTGAAAATTTATTGTAAATGCGCCTTCTTATAAGCGAATATTTAATAAGGGATGAACCCAAAATTATCGATTTTACTGTTTATTTTCTTTTCTTTTTTTTTTTTTGTTAGTAAATTATATCCCATATATAGGTGACTATACTATCCATTGCAGTTTATATTTAGAAATTAAAAAAATAAAAAACAGTGTATCACTATCACTGTATTTGCAAACGTGTGTCTTGTACAACTGTAGAATCACAAATGTCAAAATTACATAGTATCGTCCGATAAATATCGGTCATGTGTTCTGCCAACTATAGTATCGTACGATAAACAAATCGTACGAAGAAATATCGCTCGTGTGTAACGGCCCTTAGGACCGGTACACAAGAACAATTATTTATCGGATGGCATTTTTATCGTATTAAAATTTTATCGTACGATAGGAGTTAGTGATGATAAAATTATCTAATACAATATCGTAAAACAACTGATTTATAATTTGTTTCATAAAATTAATTTTTTTATTGCTTAACTTAATTTATTTATATATATTATTTTTTTTTTTTATAAGTGGGAAGGGCGAAAAAATTATTTTGCCCCGGGGCGCGTATATATTAAATGCGCCACTGATCATAGGCGCAATTTGGGAGGCTTGGGTGTGCTTAGCACCCCCATTTTCGAAATTAGCACCCCCAAATGTATTCATCTTGATTTGAGAGGAGTCTGTTTTTTTTTATGACGAGAGGCGGGACTTTTTGACTATTTTGTTTATTTAATCGAGAGAACTACCATTAATTTATAAATATGCTATTGGATTTGGATCCATTTTTGGATATGAGTAAAATATTTAACGGGCTTTCACCCGTGTGTGGCAGTTGCTAGCTATGCGGGTTCGTGTTAGCGTACTTTAGACTCAATTGAAATGTAATATATACCAGATAAGCGTGGCGCTGAGTAAACGTTTGACACTGCTATCGAAAGCTATAAAACGGTTCGCGAAATTTATGTATAGACTGTTCGGTGTCCCAACACGTACTGATTATACATGTAATAAGTATTACATTACATTTTTTATTAATATTAAATTAGTCCTCTTAATCAATATTATCAATATGTCATTTTGTAAGAATAGTAGTGTTTAATTTTGGACTTAAAGTGAACTCCTTTATACCAGTGGTTCTCAACCTAACATAGGGAGGCGTGATAAAATTTCAGAGGGGGCATGAAAAATGTTGAAAAAAAAACACGAAAAATGAAAACGTTGCCGTTTTCTACACCGTGCCTTGCTGCTGTGTTGGTCGTTACTTCAATCAATTTTTTTTTTTTTGTGTAAATAAATTAATTTAATATTAAAAAAACTTCATTGAAGTTGTATTCTTATTAATCCAATAACAAACGTTAAAGCAAGGACTAGTACCTACCATTAAGTTTTTACAATTCCGGTTCTCAATTATTTTATTAAAAAGTTCGGATTCGGGTTACGGTTATTGAAAAATACAAAATAAGGGTTCGAGTTCGGATTCTATATAAAATATTTTAAAATTTATTCCATATTATTTTTTGATATATATTTAAAAATTACATAAATGTTACCGGAATTATGGCATTATACTAAAAGCAATATGACATAATATATTCGTATATGTATTAAAACGTCTCTCTTCAACTAATTTATATATAATATATATATATATATATATATCGCAATAAGTTTTTTTTAACAGTTATATAGTAATGCATAATATTATAGTATTATAATAAAGTAAATAAATAAGAAAATATGCAAAATAAAATTTTATTTTTGAACTTATTATTTTGTGATCCAAATTTGTATCTATGTTATAATAATAAATAATAATAATTTATTTGGCCAAAAATAGAGTTTGTATATGTTGAAGAATAGTAATATGTATAAATTAAATTAAGTTTTAACTATACGTAATACGATAAGTTGCCTAATTCACCACTGAGATAACCCTCCTATTGGAAAAATTGGAGTATTAACCTGTTTAGCCTTTAGTCAGTACATAATATTAAAAATTTAGATTAAGAATACAATTTTTAAAAACTTATATCTCAGTAATTTATTTATGCTTTGAAATGTTAAGAATAAAAACATAGTTAATAATGTTAGTTACACCCGACATTTTTTATTTTGTAATGAGGGTTCCGGTTCGGTTCTGTGAATATGTAAAAATTCGGTTCCGATTCCCAATATTTTAAGGGTTCTTTGGTTCCTGAACCGGTTCTTTTGAGTTCGGTTCCAGCCCCTGCATTAAAGTATAGTTTACATAAAAATATTATGTATAAATTAATCTTATAGCAGTGATGGAGTGGGGTATGAACTCGTTAAATAGTTTTAAAGGGGAAGTGGACCTCAAAAGGTTGAGAACCCATGCTTTATACCATCATTGTTTTTTTCTGAGATTTGAAAGTAGATAACCTAATTGAATAAGTACAAATAACAATTTAAATAGGTACCTAGGAAGTACACTAACCAGTGATGGTGGATGCTCATTGGAAATTGGATATAAAATAACTATAACAAAAAAAAAACATTTATATACTAACTTAATGTATATAAAAATTGTATTCATATAAACTTAATAATTAATTTTAGAAAATTTTAATTTTTTTTAATTTAATTAATCTAAAACACAATAAAAACTATGATATTAGAGTTTTATAAAATCTGAAATACATATATAAAGTCATATAAAATAATATAAATAACATATAACTTTTTATTTGGTATTAAATTATTGGTGACCCCCAAATAAAATCTGGTGATTTTGTTACAAGGTTGTACACTGGTTTAGAGTATAATAATAAAAATATTGAAATATTTTAATTTATATTATTCATAATAAAGAATTTTAAGGAAATATATTTTTCTACAAGATAAAACAATATTTTACATAAAATATATTATACATATCTCCAACAAAATAAAAGTAATTCTTAAAAAATAGTTAAACAAACAAGATTCATTAAAATAATAAATAAACCAATCAAGCTTTATTTAATCAAGCATAAATAATATAAATATCTATATTGAAAAATGAATAATATTATATGTAAAACTAAAATATTAACAATAATACAATAATAAAATAAAACGAATATAAACAAAATTACTTAAAACATTTTTATGATTGAATATTCTTAGTTCCGGTTTCCTTGTGTTTGATTATTTGTTTGATTTTTTAGAATTAAATTACTTATTTCTTCAGGCAGACTGATAGGATCAGACAATATTTCTGTAGATGTACATAGATTTCGTAATGCATTTAATGCAACTGCAAAAATAAAAATTATACTATATTTTAAATCCTATATACATAAATAAAAATATCATCAAACATAAAGGATTTTAAATTTATAAATATATAAAGACATTTTATATTTTAATTGTTTTAATTAAATTGTAATGGACGTAATAATGATTTTGTTTACACAGCTTATTATATTATTACCACCAATGTAAATTAAGATATGAAGAATACACAATGAGTCATTATCACCAAAAAATTATAATTTCTATAATTTTCTTTTTTATATTTAACACATAATACAAATTAAACGCTAAAAATATTTAACTGACAATGACGTTGCATAAGTCTCAATTTATAAGCAATGCTCATTATTAAAATACTTGGTAATAAAAAAAAATTAGAAGAGGGATGCAAATTCAAACAAAAATAAATAAAAATGAAGCATTCTAGCATTTTATAAGCATTCTATAAGGCACTGATCATACCTCTTTTCCCATAAAAAAAAAATTTGAAAAAATATGCTTTTCTATCAAAAAACTAAGTTTTATTTCACCCCCCCCCCCCCCTCCACAACTAAGATAAATAATGATTATATGTACATATCTATTAATATCTACTGAACAAGATATATTGTTTGCATAGGCACAAATAGTGTTTTAAATTTATGAGGAGGGAGAGAGGGAAAATTAGATTTATAGTGTATGCTTTTAATTTATAACAAAACATAAACTGTGATAATTAGTTTTTAGAGGGCTATAAGAATTCTAGGGGGGTAAGTTCTCCCATATGTGCCTATGGTTGTTTTTCTCAATTCATAAAAAACACTAAGTTTATAACACTCACTTGGCCTGAGATCACCCAATGTACAGTGTTGTTCAACCCACTGAAGAGTAGTACGATACATTTCATCATAACTAGATGTAGATACACTAGAATTAAATGAATTTAAGAGTGGCTCAGCTATTAAGCTCAACTAAACAATATGTATTTAAGGAATTGAATTACAGTTTTTTTTTTTTTTAGTTATAATTTTATTACAATATGTCAATGTTAATAAACACTAAAATATATTAAAAAAGTAAATCAAAAAATAAAATTAGTATATTTTTTAAATAAAAAATGATGAATAATATAATTTTGGTATTTAAAAATAACTAAGTCAATTATTAAGAAAAAAATGAAGTATTTGTTAAATAAATAACCACCAAAAATGGAAAATATTTTCCATATAATATGAAAAATTACCTCTGACTACAACCTAGACTGGCTGGTTTGCAAGACGCTAAATATATTGTTGATGTAAGACGGTCAAAAAGAAGATATGAGAAAATGAGAATATGGAGACCAAATTATATCATGCATATGTGTACAAGAGCAAAAATGTCATAATTACTTGTATTACTTGTATTAGGACCAATGACCATTAACACAAAACTATCTCATGATAAACAACCAGAATGCTGTAAATATAGCTCAATTCTGGACCAAATATATAACCAATTTTGTTGTAGAATTTACATATTTATTTTTTATACTTTAAATATATGCTGCCTGACACAAAAAAAAAAATATTAAAAACATACTACAAATATTTTTTTAAATTGTGGTTATACTATTTTGCTATAAAATTAATTAATTTTTTTAATAATTTTACTATTTTTTAGTAAGAAATCATTTAATTTAATCATTACGTTATTTAAATTTTAAAATATTTTTTAGTTATTTTTATTATTTGGTTTTAAATGAAAGTTACAACTAAAATAACTTAATAACATATAAAATAAAGGATACAATATAAAATTTCCAATTTTCTTGAGTTCGTTTTTTTACATATTCATCAAACATCTCTTTCATTTTTGTTGTACGCTGTCTAGAAAATGGAGCTCCTGTAGCGGGCAACATAGCTTGACAATTACTGTTATACCAAGTTGAAATTATTTATTAAATACAATTCAAGGATTATTAATCAAATAAAAATAACTAACCTAATTGCAAGATTAAGAGATTCTACTTGTTGTTGTAAATTTTGTCTCTCATCATAAAGACGCGCTCGTTCTGACCTCAATTGAAGTATGTAATCTGCTCCCTTTTGCAACATGGCTGCTTTACTCATTTTAGTACTTGGATTTTGATTGATTTGTGGTATTAACATATTCAACATATCAAATCCATTTTTAATATTACATCTCCGTTTTTGTTCTGCATTTATATGACAAACTCTCCTATGCTCCTGCACATATTTCAACCTAGGCCTTAAGCTCATGAGCAGTTCACACTAATATTTTTTTATGTGATAAAAATCAACATGATGTTTATAATCTAAAGAAAATCAGTTTGCTATATTACCTTATAAGGAGTTCGTGATGGACCAGGAATCATAACATGAGCTGGCATTGACATTGAACCATTCCTTTGTGATAAATTTATAGACTCATTAGTTTGATTTGGAGAATGAGTCTTTTGACAGAGATCTGTACTACATGTCATGGGTGATGTTGATATACTTAGAGATTGAGGGATTGGAGTAATTAAGGGTTGACTGTAGTTATTAGTAGGTGAGGGTTGATTACTCGGAGGTGATGGTTTATCCATGACAGGATGATGATTAATATATTCTTGAGTCTGAGGGAGTCTATATGTTGAGTAGCCTTGAGTATTTCCATGTGGAATATCAAATCGTGGTTGAATTTGTGGGAGTTGATGAATACCACCAGGTGTTCCAACTGCATCCAGAAGACCACGAGTATTTGGTGTCAAATTATATACATTACAATCACTAAAAATAGTTAAAAATGTATAAATAAATTATACTTTAAACAATTATTTTATTTTATTACCTTTGGTTCATAAAAACTGGACTGGGTTTTCTATAAACAAGATGATCTGTATATGAAGTCAAAACATGATCTGGTGTTCGAGCTCTTCTTTGAATTAATTGATATGGTATTTGTGATATTTGTGGACCTTGTGGTACTTGTTGATATGATGACTGATAAGATCCATTTGTATTTCGAAATTTGGTCATATTATTAGAAACGCCTGTTGAACTTGGAGTAGAAAACATATTATCTAACAAAAAATAATAATTATATATAAAATATCATGATCTGTATCAAAAAAATATAAATTAAAATTTACTTGAAGAGAGAAGCTGAGCAAGCAAAACACTTTGGTTGTTATCACTTGAAGAATTTATGTTTGATGGCATAACTTTTTGCTTGAGCTGGGTTTGTCTATTACGTGATTTTTGTCTTATCTAAATTATACACAAAATTATGAAAAATTATAAATATTTAAATGTATGATTATACTATTTATAGTTAACTATTAGGTACTTTTGGTGTTACAAAGTGATCTTGTGAATTTCTTACAACTTGAGGGAACTTGCTATATGTTTGTACTTGTGGATTTCTATTTTTAAAATCATTGGTTGATGATCCATTTCCATAAGTCATAACAGAATTATTAACCGCAGACATATCTGGATGTTGATTGTAATTATTAGAGCTTATAACTGATTCATGTCCTACATTGGATGTATTAAATTCAAATGGATACGCAGGTGGTGGAGGTGGTAACTGCAATTCATTATGGTGGGTTTGTGAATTTCCTGGAGGAATACTGTTATATGAGTGATTACTGGATTGATAATCTCCTCCATTTGAAGATTGATGAAACATTGTTGAAAAATTAGATTGATAATTATCTTCTGTTGAATAATTATTAACATGCAGTGGACATGATGAATCCGTGGCTTCTTGTCGCATATTTGTCATTTTAAGTTGGTGCAATTCTGAATGTAGAGATAATGAATGTTGATTTGTTTGATAACAGGTGCTTACATTTCCATATGATTGATTGTACAAGTTGTTGGTAGATTCTGACTGCATCTGACATTCTTCTGGTACAGGTGGTAACTTAGGAGGACTAAATAAATCTAAAAATACAAATGTAACACAAAATTAATCTATATGTTATGTTATTATCTAAAGATATACACATATATTTTTAAATTTTAAATGTCTTCCCCTAATTAAACATAATTTTAACTTAATATGGAATAAAAATGTATTTTATAAAATATTGAATATTACCTATTTTTAATAGACATATTTTAAAAATAGCTAAAATTATTTAAGACATATCCTTTCTTTTATTTTCCTTCAATTGTTATACTATAATTGCAATATAATTCAAGACAATATAAAATATAAACTATATAGTTAAATGTTTATATGAAGTTATGACTAATCTCGGAGTTAATAGCATGTATTTGTGTAGATATCATGGATTTCCCATAATGTATTAATTTTCTTATGATATAAAATTCTAAATAAAATTGAAAATTTAGTTTTGTGAAATGTATAAATAAACTTTAATTTTTAACTTTATGTTCTCGATTAAAATGCTTAGAACCTCGCTTATCCAAATTAGTGAACTATAAAAAATGAATGGATTTTTCATTGACGTTTTATCTTAAGATAGTAAAAGAGAGATTCTATCTCTTGGTTATTCTAAATGTGTATACGGGCTTATAGCTATAATATCAATTTGATTAAAATCTGTTTTAAAGATAAACACATGTTACTAAGCACCGGCGGTAGTGTAAGGCAGTTGCCCAGAATCTCACTATTTGAGGGACCTTGTGCCTAATACTGTGCCTTTTATGGAATTTAATAATTTGTAATTTATTTGTTATAGGTAGTATTGGTATATAGTGGACAAAATGAGAGAAAATAGACTGAGATGATTTGAGCTTGTTATGAGACGAAAGGAAACAAATGCAGTAAGAGTTCAGTGGTGGTTATAATGGGAGGAGGGGGCGATAGGCTCCCCCTTGAGATTTAGTTTTTAACATAAAATTTTAAAATAAATTTCATGAGTTAATACATTTCTGTTACAGTGTGTTAATGTTATTAATATATAAACATTATTATACATTTATATCTATAATCTGTATGTATATTTTATATTATATGTATAATATATATTTTTTTTTAATCTATCGAATGGCACTATTGAGTTCCCTCCCTGTACTGTTTTTCTCGCCATGTTTATATCTTTTATTTAAATTATTTATTTACGTAATGAATTTTATAGGTTGTAATTAAATGCAATAAAAAAAAGTATATATATGCTAAAGGGTAGGGAGGTTGGCTTAATTTCCCCCTCCCCCGAACATCATGTATAACCACCACTGTAAGAGCTGTTATAAAAATGAACATTGAAAAGAAAAAGGAGGAAAAGAAAGACCAAAAAAGAGATGGTTGGATATGATTGAGAATGATATGAGGGCTGTTGATATGTGCGTAAGAGATTTAGAAAATCGAGACGAATGGAGGTTTAGAATAAGGGTGGCTGACCCCAAATAGTTGGGAAAAAGTCGAAGGAGAAGAAGAAGAAGAAGAAGAAAAAGAAGAATTTGTAAGCCTATAATTTTTTTTATAAGATTAAATAACAAGTACCCCATGGTATGTGAAAATGTGTATGGTATTTTAATCATTAACTTCAATATTGTTTAGTAGGTACCTAGCAGGGCCGTATTCAGTGCAGAGTAAGAGGACACGGGCCTAACATCATCATCAGAAGCAAGTTAGTATTTAATTAGTTATACTAATGTACTTTTATACTTCTATATATAGTATAGGTTGATAAACTAAAAATTACTGATTTCTAATTTAGGATATATTTAACATGACTACACATCAATTTCGAATTAATAAACATACTGCTCATATTATAATTCAGTAAAAATATGTAAAAATATTTTAATAATTTCTATAAAAAATTATCTTCATTTCTCAATAATCTAATACATAATTCAACATTTTTCATGAACTTACATATATATAAAATCAATTTAAGAAAATTATTTGATTAAACTACTAGAAGTTAAACAATTTAAAATAAATATTTTAAATGTGTAAAAAAATAATAGAAAATTATCAATTTCACATTAGGTCAATATCTAAGAAACATGTATAAATTAAGTTATTACTTATAATTATATTTTTAGCAAATGATTTACACGTTTCTTAAAATGTATGATCAAAAAAAATTTTTATGATTCATAAACAAAATTTAAATTTTACGTCTTCGTTTAGTTTAGGAAACAATAATTTATAATTTATAAGTAATTGTAATTTAAAAAATAAAATTTAATTTTAGTAAAAGTAATAAAAGAAAAATTTTAATTTAAAATAAGGTAACTAATGCATTTTACAATATTTTCCTCAGTGATTTTTTTAACATAATACTGACAAAGACGGCTGAAAAATCTTGCAAGTGACCCATTTAGACCCTCTCATAATATATGTTATCATTTTAAATTTGAAAGCAATTATCGTAATTTAAAAACAATTCTATAAGCGATTCATTTAAATGAACTATTGTTTGTTACAATGTAATTAAACGAAAATATAAGAAAGTAATTTGGTAAATGGAATTCAAATCACAGGAATCTAACATTCTTTTTCTTTAGTTTAACTCAACACCATAAAATATATATATATAACTAAAAATCGAATAATTTAAATTCATAATAAAGTTATAAAAATATGACAAACTTTTTATTTATTTTTTTTAATTATTTTCAAATATGTACAGCTATAACCACATAATATTGTAACGGCACTAAGATTTTACAATTAGGAATTATTAAATTAACAATTAATAGCAATTTCACTATTTTTAACCAAATGTGATTCCTTAATTAGCCTAGTTAAATTTTTAGTAAATTTAAAAAAGATTTTTTTTTTTTACTTTAAGTTGACTTTATGAAAGTTATACGCTTTTGAATAATATACTAGTATATTAAAAAAATAACAGTTGATAGATAATTGCATAAAATTAATGTTATTGATATTAATAATTTTATTTCAATATCTAAATTTAAAATAATTTGAATACACAATTATAATAATTTTATTAAAATAATCGTAAAAATATAACTGTGTATTTTCTAAATTGAATTTATAAAACTCCGACTAAAACCAAAAAATAATATCTAAATTACGTTTATTTATATTACTAAGATCAGAAATATAATGTATTTTTAAAAGGTATGCGAAATATTATTTTTTAAATTCCAATAATGCCCAAAATCATTATTTTGTTAAAAATGGGTCGTAATTCAATTTGAATTGTTTTCAGTATTCAGTTGTTTACACAATTTTTACCAAATATATAACAAGTTTTGGGATATTATTATATACAATGATAATATTTATATATATATATATATATATAGAGATCATTTTATGTAATGATAATTCGTTAACAATTTAACATATATTTATGTATATATATTTAGTTTATAGATTAGTCTTCATATTTGTATAACAAAAGTACAAGTTGATGATGTAACAGTTCTATTAGTTATGTTTAAATAAATACCTATAAGCAATAAGTATTAATTGTTATGTTTATATAGTATATTAATCAGCATACCTATTTCAACTTATATACTATATTCTTATTTTAGTCAACTCTTATTATAATTTATTGAATTATACGAAATCGGATCATAATGAATTAAAACGATAATAGTACATAGTACTATTAACACAGTTGTTAAAAATAATCGTTGTAATTCGTATAATATTATTCAATAATTAGTGCTATTGTTAAGTAAAAATCTTATTTTGTTTAATATATATTTTTAAAAATCTTATTTTTTGCACATATTTTGACAAAAAATTAAACTGGATTATAAATTATAAGGTTCAAGCTTTATTAAATTAATTGAATCACAGATAATGGCATGGCGAATGTATTTTTAACACTAAAGCTAAAGTATAATTATTTATTATTAATATTATATTATTAGTCTAAATATATAATAATATATATTACGTTACAAGATTACATGAGGTTAAAAATTAAAGATTTATATGATAAATTAATTGATTCAGTAACCAGAAATTAACTGTTTTCAGTCTTTGTTATTCTGTTGCTATAGACAAATATAAAATATCGTACCTTGTAAAGGTTCTATGGTATCCATGAATTCATCTAAATTTGGCTGCAATTGTCCTAAATTTGGTTGAATTAAGTCTGGAATATTTTTTGACCTATCTGAAAATAATGCAAACAATGAAAATAACAATAATAATAATAATAGAAATATAATTATAGAACATTTATAGAAAAATAAAAATCACTGGTTATAATTCGATTAATTTATCCCCACTTCACTTTAAAATCACTTCATAAAATGCTCAACTTACGTCAAAATTTTACCAAAGACGTCACTTTTCTATTTGCAGATATAAATGTACTAATATTAAGAGCATAATAATATTGTTAACCATATTAAAATTGAATAACGATAAAAGATTTAGAACTGTTCTGGGCGTGTAAATTGCATTCGATACGATTTCAATACTAGTTTACTGATATCAATTTGCTACCGTTAGACCTCTTTAAAAAAGCCATATTTAAAAACTAATCTTATCAACAAAAAACCGTATTAGTTCCGATAAAACCGTGTTTTGCTGTTTTTTTCTTCTTCCTTGAAACGCTATAACGCTACATAAGACATAAGTTATGACTATTAAACAAATGCTATTAAAAATTACAGAGGTGTAATTTAATGATACCATTAACTACATTACTAATGATTGCTGGCCTGTAACAGTAGTAACATCTAAGATGTTTTAAACGACATACTAATTTATGAGTACTCATTATTATTTCTTGGCTGTTACACTGACCAATGAAAATTAAAATAACCAACAACAGATACATAAATCAAATATTTTTCGTTCAGTTTCGATAATTAGTAAATAAATAATGTAATTAAAATGAATAAGTCAAACAAACACCGAGTTTAAAGGACATTGATATAATAAAATAAGAAATATATTTAATATTCAAATTTGTTTTGTATGCATCATAGAGTAATACATCAAAACTAATACATAAATCTATGACGTGGGCCTATTGGACTCTAACCTATCAGTTGATTAAAAATTTAACTCATTTATAAGTATTACAGAACAGTATCAATTTGTTTATTAGTTATTGTTTATGGCAATGGTATGACTACGTAGACGTAGGAGTTTCTCATAATCTAATCAATGAATTTATGTTTTCCAAATGATAAACACTTTAATTGGGTTTTCAAGTAGTATTTAGGACATACTGGTAAGCCGATAAGAACAATTATATAAGTAAATAATATCTAATTATAAATTACAATTATAATTTAAACAGAGATTTTTATTAAGCAATGTATTGAATAGATTATTTCCAAGCCTTGCAGCAATAGATGGAAAAACAATAAAAATAAAATAATTTACCTGGATAGAAATACTATTTAATTTAATCAATACCTTAAAATATCCAGATATCCTATATACGATTTGTAGCCTACAACCTAAAATCTTATTATAATAAATATAGTTTATTACCATTGGGTATTAATATCCATTAATTAAGTAAAAAATAATAATACTCAGACGAAACAGTCAAAAAAATTGTCAAAATTAATGGAACTTTTGTTTTTGCTTTTTATTTTTTTATTGATTTAAATCTCATCAACTAAGGGCTATGACCTTTGGCTGATAGTAGTGACAGTAATTGTTAGTAAAGTTATAAGTATAATATATTATAGTCAGAGGTGTATTAAAATTTTTGAGGCACAGGGCTAATATTTTTGGCGACCGCATCCCTGCAATATTAGTTTATGGCAGCATTAATTATTAAAATATAGATAAACAATTTACAAAAAAAAACACAGCAAATATATAACATGAACAATCAGAGCTGTAAAGAATACTTTTAAAAATTATTTCAAATACTACTCAAATACTTAAAAAAATTCTTTGAAATACTTTTGGAATACTTTTGTAAAAAAAAATATTTGGAGTAATTAGGCTATGGTAAACTAACATTTTGCAGAGAAATAGTCGAAAGTGATTCATTATGCGGTTCTGAATCACTTTCATCATCAGGCTAGAATTACTCATATTAAAACTTGAAGTAATTGTAGTAGCCAGTAGATTATAAATAAAAACGGTGTAGGCTTGCAGCAATAGTCGGGAGCACGAAAAATGAGCGTTGGTACCCGCGACCCGTTATTTGTACACACTGTTGTAACAATTGGTTCTCAACTTTGTGCCGCCACGCTGCCGTTACGTATCGTATTCACGGGCACGAATAATGAGCGAAAATCACAGATATAGGTATATGTATATATAGTTGTTATATATATCTGTGACGATAACATGAACAATAAGCGTAGATTTGATAACCACTTAAGAAAAACAGCAGCTTGGCGCTTGACGAGCAGCGATCATTTTTCGTATGTTATCCTCGTTATCTCGTATAACCAGTTATCGTATCTGATATTAACAATTACCTATCTAAAAATATAAAAGGTAATTTTTTTATTGAATATCTATTTTTAGAAACCTGGTTTTCGTGCTTTGATTATAGTTGGTAATATTTTTTCAACCAAATATTTTGAATACAAATAAAATGTTCGAAAAAAAAAAGAAAAAAGTATTCAATAGAAAAAAAGGTATTTAAACTACCATTCGAAATACTTTGTTCTGAAAGTATTTAAACAATTATTCAATACTTAAAAAAGTATTTGAATACTTTTATTCAAATACTTTTACTCAAATACTTTACAGTACTGTGAACAATATACTAAAAAAACAGTAAGTACTCTAGTAAATACTAATAAAAATATCTAAAATATTTATGGTACATAAATTTGGTCATGACAAAATAAAAATTACAAACATTGAACAAGAAAATCAACTAGATACTTAAACATTTTTACGAAAGGATTTTATACATTCAAATTCATTAATTATATCCTCATAATAAATTATTATGTAAATTTAATTTTCAATGTTGAGAATAGCAAAATTGTTTAAATAATCCTCGGTTAATTACAATCACAAATAATTTTTAATCCTTTTTAATTTTGAGAAGAACCTTTCTGCAGAACAATTTCAGGGTGGAAGCAGTGTTCGACTTGACAAAATTAAAGAAGAGGGACTTTATTTACTTTAAAAAAGAGTGTTCGCAAAATGTATTAAGCATTATAATAATAACGTAATAATAGTAGGGGAACGCTAAAATTTCTGAGAACTAGTTGGAGTATTCCGTCTCCCTACATCCCTTCACAGGTATAGCACTGGCTGGAAGGTAAACAAAAATTCTTGAAACAATATCTATGTTAGAAAATAAATTACTTATATTATTTTCTTTAAACAACACACTGAATTCTAATACAGTGTGTAGAAGTTGTTGTATATTTAATAAGTAGTTACGGAAATTTTGCCATAAGAAAAACATTCATCTAAATCACTATATAATATAAGCGGTTCGGATTTGTGTTAGGACTAGAATTTATTTGGCAAATTGAAGGTTGGTGGATGTGAATTATCAAAAAAAGAAGTTAATTTTGTGGTTTGAGTTATAAATTATTGGTCTTTTTTAAATTTAATTTAGAAAAGAATTTTATGAACAAAACCACTTAAACGTTTTTTGCCGTTACTAATTGTAATCAAAATGTAATGAATATAATATAAAAATCATACATGAAAAATACATAAACACACAAGTCAATATTTTATGACAAAATTATTCAACATTTTGCCACCCTTCAAAACATGCTTCCCATGGCTATAATACTGGTTAGCCATAAGGTAAATACGTCCCTGATTATAGTAGTTTCAATAATTCTAGTTATAAAAATATGTTATTTGGTGACATTGTCGCTAAAAAATAGAGCTCTTAATACACGTGAATTCACGGAATTCACGTGTCACGAGTCACGTGTAAAATCCAAAATAAAAACGTATATCCTTAACTTAATACTGTACTATTAATATTTTATTAAAACTTCAAGTGTATAACATAAAATTACTAATTTTACCATTGTAAAAGTGGATATATATTTTGGATAAACATGTATTTCACGTGTATACGTGAATTCCGTGACACGTGTTTTCAGAGCTCTACTAAAAACTCGAATGGTCACTCATTCGGGAATAATGCGCCGAGCCGTGTTTAATAGGAGTTAAATTTATCAGTGATTATTTTTTCAACAAAATCATCAAAAAAGAGTACAAAGATAAATATTGATTCTACTTGTAGAAAATAAAATATCTTATACAAAGTATCCGTCATAAGCGTGCACACAAGGTTTGCAAGGTATGATGCTGCATAATTTACAGCTTCATATGAAAGACCCATTTTTATCATACCAAAGTAGTTTTGATAATATCTTCTATAGTATAAAAAAATATATAGTTAACAATTTTGTTTTTAGATTTTCTCGCGGGCAACAAGTCTATACAAACTCAGAATTAATTTTTTTCTATCAGAATTTACAACATTTGAAATACATAGATAATACTGTCTAAGTTGCAATATGAGACTATAAATATAGAATAATTATTATTGCTTTGATCGTTTGTAATCAATGACCATGTATAATCGTGACCGTATACAGAGACAGATTAAGCACGAAATATAGAAGCCCAGGTTCCAAGCTCTGAAGTAATTTAAGCCCCAAAGGATCCTTTTTTCTCAGCAAAAATTCACAATATTTTAATTAAAAATTTTATTTTGATAATATTTTTTTTATTTTCATCTTATATTATTAGAGGTGTTTAAAAAACAATGATGGGCGAACTGTAGCTTTGAAAAGTCTGAGTGAAACGCGATGGTCAGTTGTCTAGCTGACCATCATTTTACTAAATTACTTTATGAGAATTATAATACAATATTCAATCATTTAAAATCTTTAAGTGACAATATGGAAATAAAAAAATATGCTCGAAACGAAGCGCAAAATATTATTTAAAAAATTATATCACTTAAAATTGCTTTTTTGACAGTAAAATGGAACAGAATTTTAGTAAGAATTGAAAAAATTAGTGCTAAATTACAAGCTAACTCTTTTGATGAAAATTATCCACAAGATATTATTATTGAGCTTAAAAAATGTTTTCAACAAATGCGCAGTCTATTTTCAATGCTCTTATAGATGCAATTAACCAGGTCGAATTAAATTGGCAATCAGTTACTGCTGTTTGTTTTATTGGTGCTGCAACAATGTCTGCACTTTATAACGGAGTTCAAACTAATACAAAAGTATCAAATCATAATATATTGTTTATGCATTACCATGCACATTGCTGAAACTTAACACTTGTCGATTAATTTAGA
Organism: Sipha flava; assembly: GCF_003268045.1. Classification (NCBI taxonomy): domain Eukaryota; kingdom Metazoa; phylum Arthropoda; class Insecta; order Hemiptera; family Aphididae; genus Sipha; species Sipha flava. The sequence continues at coordinate 1,666,228 of NW_020273058.1, forward strand.
AAAAAATTATTTAATATTTATTTTTTTTCGTGTTATTAAAATGATTTATAGTTTTGTGGAATTTAGTCGCATTAGATACGCCATTTGAAAAAGGGTATCTAAAAAAATAAATATAAAGCTTAAATCACTCTAAACTTAGTCTATAACTGGATGGGCTTATCAGGCAAAAGCTATTCAAGTAATGAAAAATAATTACTTAGTCCTCCAACAATGCTTAGCAGAAATTTCAGTGACTCTCTAATTAATCAAAAATTAAAGATTAATGAAGTGACGTAAAAAAAATGAAAACATTCAATTTATTTTATCATTTCACAGATCAGTTTATAACAGTTTTAGGAGGTATATGAAGAGACTATTAAAATTAGTAGTAAAAACAACATTATAATAACTGAAGTAAAATAAAGAAAATTGTATTCTAAAATGTATCAAAATTCCTCCCACTTTACTGTGGAAAACAAAATGGATGAAATTAAATTGTTTGTCTTTTATTCAACTTAAGATGAAATTTTTCTGAGATAGAAAATCTTTTCAGTCAAGAAACTTTAAGATAAATCACTGCATCAGGAAATTTAATTCAGTTAAAACTTGATAGCTTAATTTAGTTTTAAAGGAAAAATTTAATTTGGATAGTAAATGTGATTGTGAAATTAAGCTCATTAAAAATATATCAAATATAGCTTCTATTAGAAGAGAGTCATCAACTAAAACAATTGCAGCTTGGTTATCAGAGAATGATTGGAAAACAGCATTTTCAAACTTCAATAAAGCTTTGACACAATTAGTAACAATAATTGTTATAAGCTGGCCATGTAATCAAGCTTATTCCAAATTGTCTAATGTGAAGTCTAAATTAAGCACTATGTTACAAGAAAGTCTTGATTCATTGATGTTAATATTAATATTATTTTATCAATTAATTATATTATATTAATATTATTTATTGGGCAAAAAATAGCATCAGAAATCAATATTTCAATATTGAAGAAGTAATTGATGAATTAAAATCGTTCGTGTTTATAAAAAAAGAAAATTTGAACTTAAGATGTTAAATACTTTACAATACTTTACAATTTAGCAGTATTTAACTTTAAGAAATAATACATTTTCTTTTATTAATATAATTTAAACTACTTATTAGTACAGTGTGTTGTTTAATCTTCTACTGTAAAACTATGTGTGATTTTAGATTTTAAAGGAAGCCCAGAAGTTAAATAGTATGTTTGCAAAAACTTAAGTTATAGATTGAACTCCATACATGGTGAAATTAAAAATTTAAAAGTTTAGAATCGTGTTTTAGAATAAATTACTTATTCTATATTTTAAATTCAATAACCTGCAAATAAAGTCTGAACGCGCCTATGGTATTCATATTTGTATAGTAAATATTTTCATAAGTAAATAATCACTTTGATAGAAAATCCTAATTATATTTGCTATATAATGCTTATATATTATATAATGTTTACAATTTTCGCATAACATATAAACATATTTTTTGAATTGCATATTGCTTAATATATTAAATAATTATTAAGAAACCAAATTAATTGACTTTAAATGAAATATTTAACATAGACAGTTTAAAAAAAAATTATCATACTACTAGTCAAACATGATAATTGACACAAGTGTTTTATTGTTACTTTTTTGTTGTTGTGTTTTATGATATTTTTGTAATGGAGTGTTAGAAATAGGACGAATAGTAATAATAAACAAGAATAAATGTAAATTCAATAAATTATAGTTTGAACATGTAAACAGTAAACACAAAATAAATATATTTTATAGTAAAAATATAAATTATTTTATACGTCCAACGTATGGCTAGTATGTCTGCAAAGCAATTACAATACATGAGTAAATTAACTGTTAATAAAAAAAAAAAAAGAGATTATACTTTCATAATTGTATTAACTACCCATAAGCGCCACCAATTTCGGCAAAGGGGTACATCCTACATAGTATATACGTAGATTTCTAAATAATGCTTAAATTATTTTAGTTAAATACGTAGGAATATTTATTCATATTTTATGACAATACAAAATTTTCGGTGGCTACAAAGTAATGCAGGCTACTAGAAAATCCGATAATTATAATAATAACTTCTATCCTACATTTTTAAATGTTGTTTTTTTTTTTTTTTAATCCAGAGATACAAGTTTGCCTCTCTTGCGGTGTTTATGCACCTACTTTTGCTATAAATTAAAAAAATATTCCATTAAAATATCACAATATTAAAAGCGTGACGGAATTGTTTTGAATCTAAGAGCAAAGAACTAAAAGATCTATTCATAATTCAAAACCACCATGCAGGATTGTAAAGGTTTGACTCTAAGCCAGTGGTGCTGAACCAAACACCCAAGAGAGTCAACCATCTCCTTTTTTCTATCGGTAGTTAGCAGTTGGTGGATACCCAAAATAAACTATTTATGTATTAATTACTAGATATTTTTCTACAGTATAATAGGTAATGGGTAGCAAGAAATAATTTTTGGTCCCTACTTCCAATTTAATTTTAGTTGGCGTCACTGCTCTTAACAATAAAGACATATTAGATATATTATAAAACACAGTATATTATGGTATACTGCCACAGAACTATAGTCAATTTACTACACAACTTCAACAAATATTGTTTAATTCATTGTTATAATACAATTACCAAGGCTGGGCATTAACGAATTAAAAGTTAAAATTAAGTTAAAACTTTAAGTTAATTAACTCGTTACTATTTTTTACAAATTAACTTGTAACTTAATAAGTTACATTTTTTTAAGATTAACGTGTTAACTTTAAGTTAATTTTATTTAAATGTAGCTAAATAAGTTAATTTTAGTGTAAAAAAATAATGCAAATTATTAAATGAGGTTTTTAGTACATTTATAATTTACTATTTTAATATAAATTTCCTGTAGACGAAAATAATATGAAAAATAACTTTAATAGTTATTATATTGGTTATATTTTATCATTATATTTTTATAACATTGTTATTGTTCAAACACTATAAACCCATGGAAATCTTAAGAATATTCAGTGAAAACAGTAAATACCATGAGAGCGAGTGTCGATGGGGGTTAATCACAAAAAAACTGTGGTATAATTTCCAATTTAATTTCATTATTCAACTAGCATGTGTTCTGTTCACATCTCGTTAGAATTTATAATATATTGTTATTAGTTTATTACTTTATAAGCTTATTATATTTCTATAAAAGTTTATTATTTTTGATATTTGGTTTTTTGATAGCTAGGTAATCAATACTTTGATGTATCATTTTAAATTTCACCAGTAATTTTCTTGAGCGTAAAAAAACTAATATGTGTGCAATTTTTTATTTTTGCAAATTAGAAAATTTTAACTTTAAACTAAGTTAAGTTACTTTTTTTCGAAGTTAACTTTTAACTTAACAAATTAACGAAAGAATATAAGTAACTTTTAATTTAACTTAACTTTATTTTAAAATAACTTAAAGAATTAAAAAAAATCGTTAACCTGCCCAGCCCTGACAATTACTGCAACACTGCAATAATTTTAAAATAACGATACATTACTATTCTGTTATATCTTAAGTGAGATAATTTATGGTCAATTATTTAAAAAATGTCCAATAGGTAGAATTTTTAAATAGTTCGGAACTGATCTTACAGGCTATTATCATTTGTCTTATACTCTAAATTATTTTAAATCAATCAAAAGACATGTCTATTATTTTATTAGGCTAGGTAGTTTTTAGTTATATAATAATAACACTGTTGTCTATTCACTCTGGATGTTTGGAAACCTTTAGTTCAGCGATCCCCAAATTTTTCCAGCTACAGAGCATTTTTTTAAGCAGTGTTTTCTCGTGGAGCCCCAAAAAATATTTAGTTTTAAGTCTATTTATTAATATTAATATATATTAATCTTTCTGTACTCTATAAAGTATATTACACATGATGTGTATTTATAAAGGTATAAATTCAAAATGAGATAGTATACATTTAATATTATATTTATATACAATATATCTGACCAAGAAATAAGTGGAACGGGATTGCGTAATATCTAAAATTAAAAAATTATATTTTCCTATCGGGATTTTAATATTCTTTATATATGTATTGGTGAATTATATTTGAGTGACTGAGTCTTGTAAAAATATATACGATCGTTGTTTTAAATAATGATCAATATATATGATCAAAATACGTTTTTACATTTTCTATGGTAAAACGAACGGAACCCTATGAAGCCCGCAGAGCACAGTTTGGGAATCGCTGCTTTAGTTAAATATGAGCATGATAAGATGTTATTTTTTGAAATTTTGACGACAAGAAATCTATGATTTACTCAAAAATTAGAAAAAAAAAGATTATACAAAAATACCCAATGGCTGGTTTATATATGTATAAGTCATTACACATTCAATAAATTATTTTATTTTAATTTATATTTTGAGTATTTATTAAATAGTAACATTTTGTATACATTTATCTAATACATTTTTTTATGAATCTTGATTTAATTAAACGGAATTTTGTAAAAAGAAAAAGTAATAACATAAAAAAAAATATAATCAAAACAATTTCTGTTATATATTTTAATGCATTTTATATTTAAAACATTCTTATATGTATCAAAATTTTTATTTTAATTATTATTCAATATTATACAATTTTAAGTGTAAGTATTAAAAAGTTTTATATTATCTACCAACTATAATATACAAATTTAATATTTGATCATTAGAATCACCTACAACCTTTTAAAGGCACAAAGGTCCAGGGACAGGATCAAAAAAATAAAAAATATCACCAATGTCAAAGATTAAATTTTAATTAATAATTAACATTAATTTGTGAAGAAAATAGTTTTTATTTAAGAACACTACTTTCAACAATTTATTTTTTAAACAGTACAAAGTTTAACACACTAATTACCACTTTAAAAGGATAAGAATTAATTATTAATATTGTTTTATTGGATTATTATTATGATCTAACCAAGAAAAGTCACTCAAATTTTATTTAACATACAGTAGTTGAATTCTTCCATAATTATTTTTTGTAAATTATAATTTGAGTCATTAAAAAATGAATGTTTCTATACATTGTCTATAGCTAAAAAAAACTACTGTAAAAATTAGCTAGTTATATAAATGTTATTGCAGAATAAAAAAATATCAACTGATAAAGCAATAATTATTTTTTAAAAACCAAGAAAATATATTTATATTATATTTAAATGGAAAGTAATTTTATTAAATCAATAACAAACTAAGATATTTGCCAGATCAGTCAATCTACACTTATATACTGTAATACGTAAATCCGTAATTCTATAGTTCTTATCAATGGCTATGGCTTATCCAAACAGCCTTAACTAATCTTTACAATAAGTATTTAACAACATGAAATTAGTAAATATATTATAGAAATGACATAACAACATTTTATTTAATACTCAGCTATGTAAAATAAACCACATTAAATAAAAAATAAAATAACTGTTTTCAAATAATTAAAAAAATAATAATAAAATGATTAATAAGATAAAGGTAGGGGTTATGGTCCAGTGATTAACCGCTGTTATCTTTGAGCATTGTTTCCGGTATTACTAATTTTTAGATGGATTATATCAGAATATAATATAAAACAAAGTTATGCTCTTACACTATCTTTATACCTTTACTAATAATTAGGGTTCGGGACTTATTGCACACAAATTTTAGAAAATATGCATGCAAATATGCACTTAAAATAATCGAAACATAAGCAAAAACATGCAACTGAATATGTTTTTAATGATAGTTAAAAAATTTGATTTATTCATTTAAATGTAGACAATATTTTTTAATCTATATTTGTTTACAACAATAACACAATAAATATTATATTACTGTGTATGTCCAATTTCATTTTCTTTATCTTTTCCTACAATGAAAAATACAAACTAAATACTTATTTTACATTATCTAAACCAGTGATTTTCAACCTTTATCACGTCGCGACCCCCATTTCTTATTTTTTTGTAATATAACCCCCTAAAAAAAAAAAAAAAAATGTTTTATTCATCAACATTTGATTTAATTACCTATAAAATATTTACATGATATACAATTTTTATTAATTTACACTTAAAAATTTCACACAATAAATAATTAACTTTATTTTTTTTTTAAATAATATGGAAAAATCATTTCATCTATTATTTTTGGCAACCCCCAAAACTATGATTCGCGACCCCCAGGTTGAAAACCACTGCTCTAAAATACGGTAAGCGATAGAATACGTAGTAACAAGTATGTATTTTTTTTGTTGCCCTATCCTGACTCATTCTATGTATGATTAGGTATATTTACCGATGCATAAAAGTAAAAAAAAAAATAATGTTAATCTTTAAAATAAATCTACTTAACATCAAACGAAAACTGCGTGAATATGCTATAAAGAATAATAAAATTGCTAAAATTGGTCAAATGTGCATTTTGCTCAGAAAACGGCGAAATATGCAAGAACATGCAGTTAAAATGTTAGTATTTCAATTCGTTATGACTTAAAATATAATGCATATCTTATTTAGAATATTCTATAATCGTAATTAAACAATATGCAAATACAACAAGTTCCGAACCCTACTAATAATCAATAAAACTAAAATGTCATTACACCTAATGGCCAAATCTGTCATGGGTAAACAAAAATAAAATAAGGGGCATTTATTATTATAGATACATACTATACATGTAAATGTCAAAAAAACAGAACAAAATAAATATTGAGATTTACTGTTTAATTTTGATGAAAATAATTAAATATTTTTAAATACATACTTTCCCTGGCATTCGGAAATTCAAATATTCGACGATTTGCTGTTACTGTAGAAAAGAGAGTATCGCTTATAAAATTCATATAATCATCATCAATTCGTATATCACTATTGTTGTTTTGTTGCCATTCTAAAAATTCATTCAACTAAAACATAATATTTTTCCAATTATTTTTAATAAAAATTAAAGTTAGAAAATGTAAATGTAGTCTCATTATAATCAATTAATTGCTTTGCTGTAATGTGCTTAACAAAGGAAAAAAAAATAAATAAAAATAGAAATATAAAATTTAAACCATGAAATTTTTTTCGAATGCGCATTAATACTAATTTTAAAATAGGTACTAAGAAGTTTTATTAATATAGTAGAGATAAAAAAAAAAAAAATGATGATTTTAAAAATATTTATAAAATATTTTAGTCAAAACTGATAAGTAAAAAATTAATAATTTTGATTTTAACCCAATAAATAATATTACTTCATAATTCATAATTATTTAAATATTTTAAATTCAGTCAATAAATGAATAATCTAAAATCAAGTTTAATATTTATTTATTCTTCATGAATATATTTCAAATACACAAGTTATTAATACCTGTGTATAAGTTATTACATAGGTACTGACTTAATTTTTTTATTTCTATAATTTATATACAATAAAAATGATAGATATTATTTGATATTATATAATAATTATTAAAACATGTATAATTATAACCACTGCTTTTTCTACTATAAAAAAGTAATAGACATTTTTATTTGAATTTTGTATTACATAATTATTGAAAAATATAAATGGCAAAAGAAAGAATGTGATGAATTAAGTAAAAAATTGTTGAATTTTAATAGTTTAGATGGTTTAACAGTTATTATTTACTTAAGTTATAAGACATTAATTTTGAATGATATTCAATTAATAGATTAAATACATAAAATAAAAGTATATTTATTTTATTAATTTAATGTTACTCTTGTAAACCTCTATAAAATATTTAATAAGATTACATTTTCGTACAAGTTTTAAAAAATAATACACTGATGTTCATATACATTTGAGTATTATTTAAATTTATATAATTAATGACATTACTAATTTTTGTCTTTCTTTGAAGCCATTTTGTAGTAAACTTCGATAAAACAATCTCCATTTTTTATACTCCGCAGTAACAGCATTAAATTTTCGTTTCCAGTATTTTCCTTCTAAAATAACTGCCTGAAATCAAAACTAAAAATTTTTATTTATAATTATGAGCTAATAAATATAAATACCTCTGGTTGTTTGTGACTGTCTACAATTTCTACAGGTGATGCAAATTGACAGATCATGTAATTACTTTTCTTAATAACTGTTAATAAATAAAATAAATGTAATATTATTTATCTATATTATATATTGATAAACTGTTACAATTAAAAATATATGATTTTATTCAGTTTCAATAAATTATTGAGTATTTGTTTTATAAAATATTTGAAACAGATTACTTAAAAATATTTGCTATAGAATAATACACTATGGAAAATGTATAAGCAATTTCAAAATATCTATCAATTGATATTAAGTATGATAAAATAATCACAAACAATGTAAATTTATTTCTACCACATATTTAGGTACTAAAAAGAAAACTATTTACTAATATTACTATTATTAATCAATAATACAATTTATAATGATTTAAAATTAAATAACATTTGCCAAAAAATTTCAAATCATTAAAGATTCAGAGCAAGAGGGAAATACATCACCAATATTGACCATACCATAAAACTACTTTTCAGATACCTAAAATTAACATAAAATTATATGATGTAATTGTTTAAATGTTTTTTCTCTCAGAAGTTTCTTTGAAATCTTTTATAATATTTACATTTTTTTATTTTATTTTTTATTATTTACATTTTTTTTTGCCTAACCAACTTAAGTATTTTTGTTTATATTTATTTTAAAAAAATAATTCACTTTGGGGTTTTTATGTCTTAACAATATATATAACGTCAGACTAACTATACTGTAATATATGTATGAATATATATACAATACTAACAACTATAAACATTATACTCAATTTATTTCTTATAAAAGTTATTAAACTTTTAAAATAAAAGGTCACAATAAATTGATTATTTTGATTATAATTGATTTTTTTTTTCATTAAAATAAATAAATTCAAAGTTTTTAAACTTTAAAATTTTAAAAGTCATGTACATAATTAAATATACATGCTATTATTACTAAAAATTATTATATTTTAATAAATATTAAATCTCAAAATATCAGTTGAAATTTCATACTTGGTATGATTTTTAGATTAATTTATTCATTACTTCAAAATCAAATCAGTTATTATACTGTGATATATAAATATAAAAATGTTTAGTCAGTGTTAATAAGAAAACAAGTTTAGTAATTAGTTTCATATCATTGCTTGGATATACATATATTCAGTATTAATAATAAATTATGCAGTATGCTAGTGTAATATAAATTGAACATTAATCATAAATATGTTATGAACAATATTGGATTACTTAAATAAAATTCCATTACATTTATTTATACCAAATGTATATATAAATTTAATTTTTAAAAATTGATTTTACTTAACAATATCAAACACAATAATGTTGTTGTTTTTTAGTTAATAATTGAAATTTGAAATAAAGTACCTTTTTACATAGTGTAATTGTATGATATCATGAAACTTAAATAGTATTGTAATAAGAGTTCTTTAACTTTTAACATAAAAATATAAATGCTTTAAATTGAGTATGAATATAATAACAATTATGTTAATTTTAAATTATTTTTAAAAATTTGAAACTTAACTCATAATCAAAGAATTTATTACACTTTATAATAAATATTGTTTAGTATAATTTTGAGAAATATTTTTTAATTAATTGAAATTGTATATATATATAACTATACAACAAACTATAATACATAAAGATATGTTAATTATTAAATTGCATTAAAAAGTATTATTTCATGAAAAATATAAATAAAATATATACCAACTATAATACTTTGTTATACGTGGATTTTATTATTTCACACTTGCCAAAGATTTAATGAAATAAAAAGTTAGTCTAAGATAATAACGTCAAAGGTTAAGACCTTTATAATCAAACATTCAAAGAAAGATAGCAAAACATTTAATTGTCATTTAAATAATATAAATTGTGATAAGTCACTACATAAACACATAATCTCAAAAATAACTCACATTGCATATGCCAACACCTCCATATTAAGTTGTTTAAACGGATTTTGTCTTTCCACCTTAAACGAACTCCCTTGAAACGATTCCATTTAGGAGAAGTTAGTTTGTGTCTAAAATGTAAAAACCAATATTGAAATACTTTCAATTTCACTGTGTTAAGATAACAAATTTAATTCAGCATTAATTAATAGAAATAATATGAAGTTCAATAAATATAAATAAATAATGAATGTAGTTAATTGTGTTATCGACGGCAAAATTGATATAAAACAAATTCTAACAAGATAATAATTTGCATGAATATGAACGATAACTGAAACTATATATTCTAAAAATAATATGAATTTAAATAAAACAACTATTTTATAAATACAAACAAAGTTACCCATCACTTAAATTATTAAATATACCGATTAATTTAAAATAAAGTTTATTTTATAAGAATTAACTAGCTAATATTTTAATGTTATAAATACTATTTCTTCAACTTCAAAATAATACAATTTTTAAATTAAATATTACAAATATGATTAATAATTTCTTGTGAAAATTATATCTGTTGGCTACAATATAATACTCATTAGTTTAGTAAAAAATTCAAAAAATAAATAGTAATAGTATATATTAAACACAAATCACACATTTAAAATATTAATTTAGTATCAAAGGAAATATATTTTTTTGATAAATTTTAATATATTTGTATATGAAGACTATTAATTTATCAAAATCAGAAATTATTAAGAAACAATGATTAAAATTGATTTAAATTATTAAATTATATTATCTAATGTTCATATGATGATATAAATTATGTTATTCATTACATTTGGTAAATGGAACATATTTTGTAAATAAGGGTCATACAATTTATATTACCTTTTAAATTAACTACATTATTTTAGCATAAATAATTAAATAACTATGAATCAAACAATTTTAGTTTCTTAATCAGAGATATTACTTCCATTTTGACTAGGATAAAATAATGAAGAATCACAAAAATTTCAATTTAACATTTCAGAGAACTAATTACATTATAGGTAGTACCTTCTTTAGTTATATACTTAATAATACAAAACAATTTATTTTAAGTTGCTCCTTTTCAAATATTATTACAACAAAAAATTATTGTTATATCATTACAGTTAATACTAAGCATTTAATATTCTGTTATCAACCTAAGGGAAACATACATTTTGCATAATTGTATTCAATATTCCAAGTACAGCAAAAACCATACAAATCTTAAGACTTAAAATAGTATAATTTTAAGGTACTAATCAATTATCTTATTCAAAATTTCTCGTATACTACAGAAAGTTTATAATAATAGTTGTCTTAAAAATGTATATGTCATAATTTTTTTTTTTACTTGATTTGGATGAATTTGTAAGTTTGATTTACCCTAATAATCTCTTTATTTTCAATAAATGTTATTTAATATCATTAATATGCTGTAGAATTAACAAATTGTATAAGTCGATAAATAGTAAACAATAAATAATACGTCTTGGGTATAGTAGCTATTTTCAGAAACATTTACTGACCACAAACATAATAAATAACTATTACATTATATATTTGTAACTCCACAATATGTTTTGCACAATAATTCTTAGCACCAAGTTTAATAAATATAAAAGAAAATATTATCTTGAATCCATATTATTAATTATTTTTTTCAAATATGTAATATTATTTATTTTTTTTTAAAGTTATTTTGTTCTAGAGCTATCTTCTATACGACATTGATATAGATGTTATATGTAAAACCTACAGTATAGATACTACATCATTTAAAACAAATTGGTTAATTTTACCTGTAAGCAACAGCCATGCATTGAAAAAGGTTTTTTAACGAAGTTCTAGAGTTATTGATGTCAGCCCTCATTAATATTTCTTCTGACACAGGAACGGCTACCTGGAATTCATCATCTTGAGCCTCAGCCTCAAAGTTTGAAAGCATAAATTGTCCCGAGTGTATGGTCTCGTAAGTAACTTTTTTTTGGGACATCACGTAAATATATTCAATTTTATATATATATATATTCGAATTCACTTGGTGTTTAATAAACTACGAACGAAAAATGTACGATAAAAAATAACAATAAATGAATCATATCATCTGTATATGGTTACGTATACAAAACACATTTACGACTGACCGGTAAGTATTACGTTCTTACTTAGCGATTAAACGTGTTTGAACTCATTATACACGTTCGGCATTAAACGTTTCTTAAAATATCAAATAAAAAAATAAATGAAAGTAATACAATTACTATGATACGTACTTTTCGTGATATCTATGCGGCAGCTGCAAATTGTATTTCGTAGATAACAAACTCGCACACGTGTGCGTATTTGATTAAGAGAAAAATAACACCTGTTGCACGCGCCTAGTACCTACAGCAAAGAAAACGTAAACACTCAGTGTCATTGAACTAATTTGTACAGTTTCTGTAATATGTTGCTAGTAATGTAGTATAATTGGATGATATGCTTAGTTTTCTAGTTAGAAGTTAACTAGTTAGTAAACTATTTAAAACTTATTGAGAATTAGATTTTAAATGAGATTTTACAAACATGTGATTTTTTTATACCTATACCAATCATAGGTGTGTGTATAGCAGTGGCGGCGTGACGGCAGATTTTTGAGTCCCTGGACTCAAGTCAGTGGGTGGGTATTGACCATTGGGTATCGAGTGGGTATGTAGCATGTAAAACGAATAGTGGGGGAGCTCTTTTTACAAGCTACCCTTAAATTTCTTTTTAGGTGGGTGGGTGGGTGGGTGGGCAAAATCCTAACAGGACTCATGAAGTAAAATATTTCGCGCCGCTTCTGGCGCATAGTGAGTGCCGAGTGTATCCCAGGGACCTACAAAAATTTTGTAAATGAGGGTCCTACAATTTAATTTTAAGATAAAGGGGCTCATATTTTTTAACTAATATTGCTCAAATTAAATTAAATGTAATTTATTCTAAGATATTTAGTAAAAAATTAAAAATCATGTTTCGTAATAGAAAAAATAAAACTAAATTTTCTAAATGTTTGTGCCAAAACTTATAATGATAATATAACAACTACAAATGGCAACAAAAGTACAAATCATAAATAATTAAAGCTATCTGAGAATAATATACGAAATTCAAGGAAAACATATTCATTGGCACTAAGATACCACAATATTAAATATAAATTAAAGTTATGTTTAATTAATTATTTATACATTATAAATAGCTGACCCGATAAAAATTGTTTTGTCATATAAATTATTTCTAGAGAATATTTTGCTAGAAAAAACTTATTTAATATAATTGATGTTCTCACAAATGAATGGAGGAAATTACACAATGAAGAACTGCAATCCCTTTTCCAGCGACCGGATATACTGAAAGAGATAAAAAAAAGAAGGCTAGTTTGGGCAGGACATGCCTGGAGGAAGCATGACTCATTAATAAGAAAAGTAATAGAGAAAAACCCAGTGGGGAGGAGACCTCTTGGAAGACCGCGCTTAAGATGGGAAGATTGCGTTAAGAGAGACGCCAAAACAGTGGAGCCGGAGATTCATTGGCAGGAAGTAGCAGAGGATAGAGATAGGTGGCAGTATGTTTATCTAGAGGTATGGTCTTGAATGGCCAAAACCAAGAAAGAAGAAGAAGAATATAAGTGTGTAAGGATGTGGTATATAAGTGGAAAAAGTATGGAGTGCTGTGAACAGTGACGGAATATAAAAATGAAAAAACATCAAACATTTATTTTTTTAATAATTTATTAAAATTGATCCTTTAAAATTATATATATATATCGCTAATTATGACAATATTAGTAAAAAACAATATCAATCCCTTAATGCAACAGACTGTACAATATTTATTGTTTTCGCATATTTTGTCACCACAAATAAACTTAATGGTTCGAGAGCACGCCACGTATTATTTTTAATTATCCGTGTGAAAAACATGATGTTCTCAAATCTAAGCCACAGACAGACATCGTTTGGCCTTGAGATTTATTGATAGTCATTGCAAATGCCAATCTAATTGGAAATTGAAGGCGTTTAAATTGTATTGGCACATCTGTGGGTATAATAGGGATTCGTGGTAGTAATATATTTTCACCTCAGAATTATAGGCTTCCATAACATTTTTCATTAATTTTTTAATGACAAATCGCGTGCCGTTGCACAACCGTGATGAGTTCAAATAACGAAGCAAAATAACTGGAGATCCACCTTCAGTTGTAAATTATGCGGTGGCTTGCCTGAATTTAAAAATTCTGTTAGTTAATTTATAGCTTCACTAACATCGCAAACTATATCAATAGATTTGTATAATACCAAGTCTCCTGGTAACAAATGTTGTATCTTGAAATTCAATTCGTAGACGTCCACAATTTTTGCTGCTAAAATAATGCTAAAATAATGGATAATATAACAAACAATAACTTAAGTTAAATTACAATTATTTACATTAGTTCAGGTCAGGGGGGACTTGGGTGAAGAGGCCATTTATTGATGGAACTCCTTCTATTTTCCGATGTAGCAAAGAAAACATGCAAATGCATGAACTTACGATCTTACTTGTCGTCTTCCAGCAAGCCAAGTGCAAGGCATGTATCTTTATACGTTGAATACTGTTGCCCATTCACTTTACGTATATTTTGAAATAACAATAGGCTGGTGACATTAACCAATAACAGTCGAAGATAAAAGCACTCAGTCTACCATGGATTGACTGTTAATAATCGTCCTAAGGTGTTTGATTTGAACAAACCGGGACATACATCAATCGGCATGCCTTGCTTCCGGGGCATTAATTTTTTTATTGGAGTCCATGTGAAATAGCGTGGTACTTCTGAAAATATTAATGTTCGTGCAAAAGCACCAAAAGCATTCACATGATTACACAATTCAAAAAAATTCGGTGAGTGTATTTTTTGGTGGATTTATAGCAAGATCAATCGCTGTCTCGCTCGTGAAATACACGCGCTGGCCGTTTTCAAGATGGATGGCTAAATGATGAACTGCTGGATCCCGTTCATGAATTGAGAAACCTAAAATACGCCAGCTTCATTGGAGCCGACATACCGGTCAATTTCGTAAAATGTAATTTCATCGTTGTTATTCATCGGAGGAGCATTCACATTCGTTTTATCAACTCGAAATACAGCCATATCACTGTCTTTATTCACATACTTGCAAATGTATTGATATATATGCAAATGCATATATATTTGATGCTCTTCATTGAACTGCAGAACTCAAAATTAATATGAGCATTGGATGTTTTGCTTAGCAGAGGTCTGGCTAATCTGTTATAATAATTTGGGAACAAATGAATAAGCAATTCTATTTTTATATTTAATATAATGTTTCATTTAATACCAAAAATAAAATTAATAGTTTTTTAAATAGTTTATAATAGTTTTTTAATAGTTTCATTGAATAGACTGGTATCAACTGATGGGGATAATTGATCAATTATCACTTGCACAGTTATCGACCGGGCCAAAAAATATTGAATTAAACTACGATGTATTAAACAATAGCACTTAGAAGTTTAAAAATAGATAATAACCCATTCACAGACCTACCAAATGTATATACAAAATTGCATTAAAATTGGTTAAGCTGTTTCGGAGAAGTATAGTCACTAACACTGTGACACGAGATTTTTATATATATAGATAGATAGAGAAGATTAAATAAATACTTTACAGAACTTATTTATAAAAACATAAAATTATATTTCAAATATAATGTATCGTAGTCTGAGATTAATAGAAACGATTTTAACGGTTTTTTATAGA
Source organism: Sipha flava (assembly GCF_003268045.1). Classification (NCBI taxonomy): domain Eukaryota; kingdom Metazoa; phylum Arthropoda; class Insecta; order Hemiptera; family Aphididae; genus Sipha; species Sipha flava. The sequence goes on from NW_020273058.1 coordinate 1,682,087, forward strand.
TTATGAGCTCAATTTTTATGGTATCGATATCACGAAAACTGTTTTATAAAGATCACATATGTAGAAGTACCAAAAATAAAGTTTATAAGCAGGTCTCATAACTTATAGCTCTAAAAAAAAAGTAGTTATAAGCTCTATAATATACTCTTAAAAATATTCATATAAGCGCTTAAATATGTAGTAAAAATACAAAAATAAGCAAAAATAAATATAACATGAAAAAATAAAAATCTTTCATTTATTATTAAAAAAAAACATATGTATAAAAAACAATTTTCATGTATCATGTATAAAAAAAAAATTTAAACTTTTATTATTAAAATTCTGATCGCGTCGCTATATGATACACAAAAATATATAATTTAAACCAAAAGAAGAAGAATTAGTTAATTAACATGAATTAATTACAAATATAAAAATTAATATTACTATAATTACTTGTTATTATTAAAAAAAAATGTTTTAAACGTTACAAACTGAAAAAGACTTATTAAAGCAAAATAGAACTTATACTTTGAAATATGCAACATAAAATTTCATATTTAACTTCTTAGTTATCTAAAACAAATTTATAACTGACATAGGTATTTCTAGGATCTAAAAAAAATTAAAGTAAATTATGTAAAAAAAAATTTATGTAAATTTTAAAAAAAATTATGTAAATGCTATAACTTATGGGACCTGTTTATAAGGTTTGCGTAATGACGATTGTCATAAACCGGGGAGGAGCCAGTGTTTCCCAATTTTTAATAAGCCGTGAACGTGTATTTAAAAGAGAATATTATCGGATTTCTGAGTATAAAATAATAAATGAAAATTTATTATTTACCGATTTTAGCATTTGATCATCGGATAAAGAATTGCCAACTTTTTACAATTTCTTAGAGTAGGGCATTTGCCATAGTCTGCCCCCCCTCCAAATGACGCTCCTGACTCCAATACTTAGGTCACATAATAAGGAATGAGAGCAGGCGTTCAATACTTCGAGCTATATTGCAAGGGAAAATATATAGAAAAAGAGGCCCTGGTAGAAGAAGAAAATCGTGGCTTCCAGGGCTCGACTTGGCAAAATTAAAGAAAGGGGATTCTATTTACTTTAAAAAAAGAACGTCCCCAAAACTGGCCGAGCGTTATGATTATATCGTAATAATAATAGGGGGACGCTAAAATTTCTGAAAATTAGTTGGGGTACTCCCTCCCCACTCAAATCGAGCACTGGTGGCTTCACAATCCAAAGGAATGGTTTGAAAAAAGTTCATCAAAGTTATTTCACATCGCGACTGACAGAGTAATTACTGGAATGGTCGCTAACATTCGTAATCGAATGGGCATCTGAAGAAGAAAATGTGTTTTTTTAATGCTGAATTTTAGTTTTTTTGGTAAATTTGAATAACTGATTTCTATCAAGGAGACCTTAGTTTAGATCAAACTCTGACGATCTAAAGTAAGGACCTTCTACTGAATTAATTTACAAAATATTATTTCCAAATCTGATATTGATTAATCACCTGCAATGAAAACCGACTGTTAATGGGTAAGTGTGTTATGACAAAATATGAGAACAAAAAAAATTTATATTCACGTTTATTGTGTGTTATCCCACTTAATAACACAATTTTCGGTAATTAATAAAAAATAACCAAAATTAAATTATAAATAATTATACGGTAGAGGTAAAAGAGGTAAAAGCTAACAATAATACTAGCTTTCATAAAATGAAAATAAATGTTTGTACTTAAAAACATTTTCTTTCGTCTGTTTGTATATTTTGATTGCCGAAAAATGTTCAGAAAACAAAATGAGCAAAATAAAGTTATAAGTTATATAACTACATCGAGAACATGTCATGCAATGCGCGAACACGACGCGCATCGTCCCTACAATATGACCCTAGATCACCATAATAACAGCTAACTGTTCACAAATATTTTTTATAAAAGTTTAAAATATAATATTATTAATTATATTATTGATTTTTTTCATACAAAATGAAGTGTTACAAATTTTTATTTTTTGTCAATTACAAGTTACGAAAGATACAGTTTTTTTTATTGATGTTGTTCTTAGATGAATTATGTAATTATTACTTGTATATTGATTCTTATATTTTTAAGTATATTCATTTTTTCGTTTAACTAAATTAAAATTAAATTTATATGGTAAAAGTATTTATTCAAAAATCAATATTTGTTTTGTTTGAAATACGTAAGATTTGTTGCATGGCAACCAATGACCAAAAATATAGTAGTAGGTGGTATCACGACCACAATACCTTTAACTCACTATATAAAATTGGCAATCGTGTGTACAATGTTATTTTAGGGGTATAAATATTGAATGTCAGACAAAAACACTGAGTAATTTCCTTTATTAATCCATATTATAATAACATAATTTGCATAACAATTTTATGTTATTAATTTGCCTGCATTAACAACTTCTATCTATTATCATGGACGAATTTGAAGTATGGGAAGACCAAGAAATCCAATTCGATTTGAGTATCAAGTATATTTTTTTTTTAAGATTTACAAATCACTATGTGTTTTATCGACATATTTAGATTAGTTTATGAATTATTTATCTTATGAATATAATACGGTTTAATTGATATGTTTAAATATTTTAATAAATTCCTGAAAGTAGTAATTTAAGATTATTAACCAAGTACCTAGGTATACAAATATGTAATAATTATTTGTTAACATATTCATGATATAATTAATTTTAATTATATTACAATTTTTATTTTCAAAATCTATCACAAAATTAATAAATATTTTATTTGGTTTTAGTAAAGTTTTGAAAATGAGAAACGGAGAAAAAATAATAGATCGGCTAGAATTTATTGAAGATACAAAAGGAAATAGTGGTGATAAAGGAGTACTTGTTATTACAAATTTAAGAGCTATTTGGCATTCTATGACATTAGCAAGAATAAGCTTATGTAAGGCTAGGCAAAGTGTATTGAATTACCTAATACTCAATTGATTTAAGATATTGATAATGGAATCGAATATTTATTAATTTTGTATATGAACAGCTATTGGTTATAACTGTATTCAGGATATTTCTACAAGAATTGTTAACTCCGTAAGAAATAATGTTCATAAATATAAACATTATACTAGCACAAAAAAAGTGAATTGTTTTTAAACATAAATATGTATATTTCAGAGATTAAAAGGGATAACAGAAGCAATTTATATTCAAGCTAAATATAATGGGTTGAGATATGAGTTTGTCTTCACAAATTTAATACCGGGTAATACAAGACATTTCACATCATTTATTGGAGTTTTCAAGTATACAAGAAAAAACATATCACTATTTTTAATACATTTAAACCAGCATTTAAAATATTTCAGAGCTTATAATTCTAGCAGACTATATCGAGAATTAAAACTTAGAGGAGCTATAATAAAAAATGATCGTTTAAGGTTATTGATGTTTGAAACAATGTATTCAATTGCTAATGGTGTATGGAATTTATCGAGTGAACAAGTAATATTTTATAAATTTAACCAATTTTTTTTTAAAAAAATGTATTATGAAAGTTGAATAAAGTTAGTAGGTACTTATAGAAAATTGATATATTATAAATAACAACTACCTGTTTTAATTATAGTGTTATACATGGATCCTCATTTAATTAATTTTAATTACTATATGTATGCACTATTGTGTAGTAAATAATTTACAATTTCATAACCTATATTATTTATCAGGGAAATTTAGGAACATTTATAATTACAAATATTCGATTAGTATGGTACGCAGAAAGCAATGAGACATTCAATATATCACTTCCATACATTCATATAAACTCTGTACGTTAAAAACTATTTGTATCAACTACTTAATAAAATGTAATATAATTATTTATTAATTAGATCAAAATTAGGGAATCCAAATTTGGAGAAGTGTTAGTAATAGGTACTAATGGATATAGTGGAGGATTTACACTAGGTTTTCGAATAGACCCTAAGGAACGGTTACGATCCATCACTAAAGAGTTGTCATCATTGTTTCATATTCATTCTCAAGTACCAGAATTTGGAGTGCATTTTGTTATTACTGATCAGGTTATTATTTTTTTGAATCAATATTTATACATCATAAATATTTAAATTTAATTTGAATAAAAATATCTTAGGTAGAAAATAATGAACCTGTTCTAATACCAACAACACTTTCAAACAACTATGACGAATTTGAAGATGAAAATGCAATAGGTGTTTCAAATACTTTAGCTGCATACAGTGTGAGTAAGAGAGGCAAAGATGGATTACCACAATATGATTTTTCATTGGGTTTAGCCATAGAAACATTACCAGAAGGTTATACAATGAGATCATTGTGGGAAGTTATATCAATAACTAATAAATAATAAATACATTTTTTTAAATGTCTTATGTTTTATTAAATATAAATTTTATTTTTTTAGTGAAAAGTATAATAGCTTTTAATATTAAGCCTCAACATACTAATCGGTATGAAATATAACGTCCAGCTGTCTCAGAGTTCCTTACAATTTTTACAACCTGTTAACAACAAATAGATAAAATTAATTAGTTTTTCAACTAATTTAATACTACATGAGTTGTAATTTATTAACTATTAGAACATCAATATTAATGACATAATTTAAAATTATTCTTTAGAATTTTTAAAATCAATCAATTTCATGTTCTTCATTAATAAATTCATTAGAAATTTAAAGTTATTTATTTAAATTTTAAAATAATGAATTGTACAGATATAATATTATCTTGAATAATATTGGAAGTATTATAGTTTATATGTTAAAAGTAATAAATAAATCTACTAAAAATATGTCAATAGTTAACTCTAAATACAATTATAAACCATTTAAATTAAGAGATAGTATGATCATGTATGATGTAAACTTAAAGATATATTACAAATGAGATAAGCAGTAGTACGTATTATGTATAGATGGAATACCAACTTTGACATCATTAATAGATTAAATCAAAACTATTTGTTCAAAGTTCTTTACACCATATATCAAACAATAATGTATTGTAATGAGTATTACCAAAATCATTATTTTAAATATCACTTAATAGTAATTAATTAATACATTAAAAAAAAAAAATTAAAAAATCACTGAATTATTTCTGATTAGAATGAATAATATGATGAAGTTGAAAATAATAGAAAAATTAATAAAAGATTTATAATTCCATGGATATAATGATTTTAACACTTAATATTTAAACATTTTTATGTAATAAAAATTAATGTTTAATATAAATATTCAATTATCTATTTGATAAAATTATAAATTACACTTGTCTTACCTGTCCTCTTTTTAAGCCAAAGTAACGAGAAACTGGATCACCGACTTGAATCCTCATAAGTTGGTTTTCTTTTAATTTACTATTATATTTTTGTTAAAGAAAATTTGGATAAGAATATAAAAAAAACAATTAAATTATGTATTTAACTAATATTTCAATATAAAAATGTAATAAATTAGAGTCTTATAAAATATTATATTACAAGGTGTTTTTTCATACATTATTACTTTACTTCTTAGATATTTTACTGAAGTCGTAATGTTTGAAAGGTTAAAAATACTACTAATTCAGATTTTTGTAAAAAATATAATTATACTTTATATACATAGCATAGAACCATGGCTTTAAACCCAAACATCTAGAACAATTAACACAATAATCAACCAATTAAAAGGTGGTCATACTCATTGTTAGATATGTTAATATAGTAATCTATTGGACAACAAGGAATTAACACTTTATACAAAATACTATCAATCACATATTAATAAAATGCTCATATTTGCACTTCAAACATATATGCTCATATCAACCCGAAAAAAATCACTTTCAAACTCTTCCCTTTTCTCGAGAATATTGAATTTGACAAATTAATTTAAAAAAATATAAAATAAAATATTTTCTGTTCATTATTGTAATAATATATATATAAACTAATGGTCATAGTAGTTGAAGTTATAATTTAGAATCAATAAACTCTGATCAAATAATTTATATGTGTTCAATTTTTTGGTATTAATAAAAAGGATACTATCTGGATAACAGTTCTTGCTTCTCATCTGGAGTCAATACAATATGTTCAGGTACAAGTTCATGCTCAGTAATATTAATTAAGAGTTCAGATTCTAAAAATTGTTCCAATATATACTTAGGAGCCATATCCACTAAAGACTAAAAAAAAAAAAAACATCATTTATTTATTAAATTAAATTATTAAAATTACATATTGTACATACATACATACATATTGTATGATAAAAAAATGAATTAGTTTTTAGCTGTACATTTTAAATTCAGACAAGGCAAAAAATGTATTGATTTTATAATAATATTTGTTTTCTTTATTTCTTCAGAAAATAAAGCTACATTAAATCTCATAAAATTCCAGATTAAGGAGAGGGCCACATCCCTCCACATTTGTAAATGACCCATAGTCTTTTCGCCTTAAAAATTACATTGAGTGATAATTTTATAGTACCTACAAGAATACTTTTAATATTTTCTTGTTTGAACTAAAAGGGAGTTAGGAATTATCTCCAAGTTTATTTTAAGCGTAAATTGTTTAAATTTGTTTTACTAAATTTTTTTTATAATTTTAAAGAATTGCTTTCTTTGGTAGAGGCCTTCAACCATGTATTGACTCCTGGACTCTTAAAGGTCTTAATCCAGGTTTAGTACCACATAGAATTTTATTAGATCCTCTTAGATGGATTCAATATATTTATTACATCAACTTTAGTTCAGTATCATTTTGAAACTAATTTAAATAATAAAACCCTAATAATTTAATAAGTATTTTAATGAGTGCTAAAATAACTTAAAAGTTATGGTTCAGTTTATTTTTCATTATATGTTGTTATAATTAAATGCTTATTTTGAACTCTAGAAATTAGGATGAATAATACTTATATCATAAACAATTATTAAACAGTGAACAAAATTATATTATATTATTTTTTTTTTTGATATTTGATTTAAAAAATATATTAAAAATAAATTAATAAACCTAGATCCCTATCAGTGGCATAGCTACCACAAGAATAGAAGGACCATTGTTCCTGAATGCCAAATTTTTGTAAGGCATATTTGAACTAGTGCTAGTGACCATCAAAACATTCCATCAAAAAAAAAAAAAATAAATAAATAAATAAATATTGGTCAAGTTAAATTACAATTGTGACCTGTTTTCCAAGTAACTATGACTCTCCAATATATATATATATATAGGTGAGTGTTTCGTTATTGACTACTAGAAATGCAATACCTATTGGATAAAACTTCTTTCGAGGGAGACCGTTTTAAAATGCAAAATTATCATTTGGGATGAATGCACTATGGCACACAAACATTCGCTTGAGGCGTCTAACTATTCAGCGGCAGTCTGTTACTCCTTTCAGGTGATTTCAGAGAAACACTTCCCATTATTCCACATTCAATGTGCGCTGATAAGATCAACGCTTGCTTGAAGTCATTGTCACTGTGGCGTTATGTTGAAAAACTTAATCTAAAAGTAAACATACGCATTCAAATGCCTTAATATCCATTCACTGACTCATTCTCAAAACAATTACTAGATATCAGCAATAAAAAATTTGCTGTCGATAAAAGTACTGGATGCATAGCATAGCCAACTGATTTCTGTACAATCGTTGATTTATAAAATGCTCTCATTGAATGCATATTTCCATATATACACATACAATACACGAATCATGAATGGATGGCAGAAAGTTATTTTGGCAGCAAAAAATGAGGACGTCAACGATTTAAATTTCAAGATACAAGAGTTTTTGCCAGGTGAATTGATGTCATACAAAATTTAAAAAATGAATGATCGGTGTTATGTAATTTTTATAGGCCTAATTGACTCCATTTCTCTTACAATCATAGATACCATCCTAACATACTTACAATAAGTTAATTATTCTTTATACTACAAAATATATACTAGAAATACTAGAAATATATGGCACAACAATGTTTGTTGGGTCAGCTAGTATATATATCTAGTATACAGCGGCAGATCTACGTGGGTGGATATGGGGGATAGATTCTACCCGTGAGCCGAGAGTTAAAAAAATTTTTTTTGCAACCAATTCAATTTTACATGCACAATTTAAATAAAAACTATTCTTATATTATTTCATTATACATTATACATTATACATTATACATTTTAAAATATTTTTAATTTATTTTGTACTAACTATGGCTAAAAATAGCTTTACATACTTGTTTTGCACTAGGAGTCATTCCTTGTTGAACAACAATTATTGCTCGAGTTATGGTTTCCTCTTGCATTCTTTGACAATAAGTTTTTATAGTTTTTATTCCAATTTTTGGTTCTTCGGGAAAGAACACAAACATTTGATCTAAAATTTAATGTAAATTTTTAAACAATTCTAAATTAACAATGCTCATTATACCTGTAGGATCATCATTATGTGCTACAAGGACAATTAAATCACTACGACTTGGCCTCTTTTCACTAAAAAATATTAAAAACAAGAAAAGTTGTTATTTTTTTTAGTTCTTAAAACATCATCATACCTTGGTTTATCTCCAAATTGTTCTTTAAACTGTTCTAATGTTTGATCCAATTCATCTTGTGTGACTAAATAGCCTCTGTCGTGGCAAAGCTAATAAAAAATACAATTATTAAAAGTAAATAAAGAGTACATAGAATATAAATTAATACATCATTTAAATATTTTCAATAACTTATAATAATAAAAAAAATTATCTTAGGTACAATGAATAATGAAAAATATAATTTAATTGTCTCCAAGATAATATACTAGGTCTTAACTCTTAATTATACAATTAATTATGGCTTAAATACTGTATACATTTCAAACAATTTATTTTTTTTTTAGTAAAAAATTGATACACTAGTTATTAATCTAAAATAATAATAAAAATTTAGTTTTAACACATAATATCTCATTACCTGCATAACAGTTTTCCGTATTCTCCAGAGTTTATAAGATTCACATTCATCGTCCATAGTGAAAGACCTAAGACTTTAAAAACTAATAAATATTTTCTTTAATTTTCAAATAAGTAAAAAAATATCGTTAAACTATACCCTGAATGCTATGTAAAAAGCCAAGACCCATAACCGAAGTAACAAGATAATATGATATGCGGTATTATCAATAGGCACCACAACATTAATTATAAAGGATTGTTTCTAACATCATACACATATTATGTATATTACAATTGATAATAAATACTTATAATCAATGATATTACATATACGATCCACAGATATCTATATTATACTAAATAACGAACTACCTATGTTTTCCATTGAGAAAAGTGAAGCCCGGGGACGCAAGATTATCATACGTCCGCCATGTTTTCGGTTGGCAAAACATTACTTTATACTATATAAAATAGTTGAACACACTAAATTATTCAATTAAACATTTTTCATTATATTTAATCAAAATTAAATTTCATTACAGAATTGAGAATATTAATTTAAAATTGCACTATTGATTATTTATACAATGTATATAATATATATTGATAATATTATACTCGTAATCAAAGAGTATACAATAAATAAAATGACTAATTTAAATACACAAAACCAAATCACTATACTTGCTATATTTGGTTTTAACTATTATATATATTATATATATTAAATTAAATATATAAAATTTATGTTTATGTACTGATATACTGTAGTAGGGTTTGTTTTCCAAGTAATCACACCCATATCTTGATGTATACTTATTAAAATTGGTCTTAAGGATAATCCCTATAAATATATTAGGAGAAAAAAATTATAAAAAGAAAATGATACAGTAAATTAGATTTAAAAAGTATATTTAAACAAATTTCTACTGGTTATTAAAACAATATTAGTTTTGTTAGTAAACGACGTTTTTAACTGTTTTTAACTTAGCAATATGATGTAGTTGTTGCGGACATACATAAATGTAGGTCCTTACGACTCATAAGACATGGATGGGACCACGTAGATCATAAATAATAGAAATCGGGAAATAATTATTATTAATATAATATTCATATTCGTATGAATAGAAAGGAATTTTAATTTAATTAGAGGGTAATACAAGCATATATTATATATGAATCGTGTGGTTACATTCCAAAGTGTGACATTAAAAATAACTATTACAGAAAGACATCAGTATGATATATTACGGAGATTTAGGTCCTTACTAATTATATGGTACAGAATACAATTAGTACATAATAATTAAAATATTATAGAAATGCATCAATCTAAATGCCAAGGTGAATCGCATAGGACGAGTGATTTAGCATTCACTAGGTCCGGGTCAACTATGAGAAGCGGGGTATATAAGGGAGTCCCGAATAGACCAATATTTAGATGTGGTTTACATGTATAGTCGCAAGCACCTTCACGCCAGATCATTTTTAAATAGTGTTTTTGTACTTAGAAGAATTCTTAAATAAACAGTTAAATTATATTTGAGTATTTTTATTTGGAATATTATCCTAAAAAACTTAACCATCGTTACGATTGGACGACGACACGCAACATAGTCTAACATTTTTTAGGAGGGTAAGGGAGGACAAGGTTGATATTAATGTATTGTTATGCGTGTTTAAATTTTGATGGAAACGTTTATACATTGTTTTGGATAGTTCAATAGTAGTTATTATTTTTAAGTTGTTGTGCAAGGTAGAGTTTTAAACGTACCAGGGGGCTTTGGATACTAACCTTAGCCTTTATTGAAAAGCCTGAATTGGCCTGATGTTCGAGGGCTTTGCTGGACCCCACATTGCTATTCCATAAAACCAGACTGGTCTTATAATTCACTTATATATAATAAGTTTGTTTTGGAGTGTTATTTTGGAGTTAAGGAGTGGTCGGAGGATGTGAATTCTGTTGTTCGATGATTTTATTTTTTCTTTTAGGTGGGGGGCCCCAGGTTAGTCTTTTATCAAGCATTATGCCTAAGTACTTGATTTTGGTTTGGACAGGGATGGGAGCGTTGTTCATAATTAATTGAAGGCACTCACAGGGAGATTGTTTTGACGTGAAAGTAACTTGCACAGACTTTTCCATATTAATTTTATTTTTTATTTTTTTGGCCCATTCTTCAATTTTATTAGCATGATCCTGGAGTTCAACTGAAGTTAGGATAGGATTTGGACTGGAGGAAAGAATAGCTGTGTCATCAGCGTATACTGCTAGAAGGGTGTTACTAAATTGAGGGATGTCTGCTGTGAATACATTATATAGGTCAGGGGATAGATCACTACCCTGTGGAACTCTAGCATATATTGGGTGGGTAGATGAAATATCGTTCCCCTGTCGTACGATAAACGAAAGATTTTGTAGGTAAGATTTGATTATAAGATAGTAGGGAGCTGGCATGAAAAGTTTTAATTTGTATAGTAAGCCATCGTGCCAGACTTTATCGAATGCTTGAGCAATATCTAAAAAAAAAGTCCAGAACAGTATTCTTTATTTTCGAGAGCAGTTGAGATTTCATCAGTAAGACGATGAACTTGATGGATTGTTGAGTGCCTGTTTCAAAAACCAAACTAATTATTCGGTATGATATGGTTGTTTTGAAGGATGGGACGTAATCTTTTCAGGAGGGCCTTTTCGAAAAGTTTACCAAGGACTGGAAGTAAACTTATGGGACGGTATGACGAAGATAAGTGTTAGGTTTATTTGGTTTGTGTACAAGTATAATGACAGCAAATTTCCAGATTTTAGAGAAGTGGGAAAATCTTAGCATAGAATTATATATGTGGGTGAGCAATGATATAGTTTTGAGAGACAGATTTTTCAGAATTTTGTTTGTAATGAGGTCATTTCCAGGTGCCTTGCCGGGAGGTAATTTTTTAATTATATACTGCATTTCACCAGGAAAGATGGGTTTTGCAGTTAGCGACATAGGTAGCGAAGCTGATAGAAATTGTTGAATTTCAATAATTGTATCGTTTTCGGGATCGGTGCACGAAAGAGGCTGGAATGTTTCAGCTAATTGAGAATATACAGATACAGAGAATGTACAGAATATACGTTGCAATTAAAAATGTAAATGTTGAGGTGTTTTTAAATCATATTATCTATACTTCATATGTACCGAAAAAAGTGAATTACTTTTAAAGCGATTTGAATAACCGTATGCAACACAAGAAACAGGCATATTTAATAAATATTAGTAACTAAATAGTATATAATTAATGTTGTGATATGTGGGGAATAGTGTTGATACAATATTTTGCCAACCCAAAACATGGCGGACAACAATGATAACATAATCAATGCGTACTTCAAGTGATATCGAGAGTTCGTCATTTAGTATAATATAGATATCTGTGATACGATTTAACATCATGTTAATAACATCATAAACATAACAATATAATTTATCTTAAATATTTATTTCACGTCCATGATTTATTTATAATATTCATTTTTTATTATCCACAATATATTAGGGTTGGGAAATATGAATCAGTTAAATGAATCGTTTCTCCTAATTCAGTTGAGTTGATTGAATCGCTTCAAGAATTCGAATCATTTAAATATAATTTTAATTTAAATGATTATTATTAGGGCTCGGAAGTTGAAGATCTTAAAAATATTAAAAAATTACTAATATTTGTTTTAAATTAATAAAAATACATTTTTTAAATATTTGACTAAACAATTTTATATACATTTATTAAAACTTACAAATGTCCTTAAAATACAAAATTAAAAAATGACAAATATTTGTTTTATAAATTTATCAAAGCTTATGAGTTACTCAAAAATCAAAATCATTGCATTGTTTAATTAGAGCGTATTTAATGTTTTCAAAAGTAAATGAACGACGATTATCTATATCTATATATATATATATATATATATATATATATATATATATATATATATATATCTATCTATCTATCTATCTATGCTATGTATAAAATTGTAAGGGTTTTTCTTCGACCGCGCTAACCGAGAAAATTACTGAACCGATTTGGCTGAAATTTTTTTTGGCTGAAACCCTACACTCTGCTGAAGGTTTTAGTACCACTTTTGTCAGTAAAAAAGTATATAAAAGTTCATAAAAAATTAAAAACAATTGTACCTATATTGTATATACCTATATATATATGTACCTATACCAAACTAAAAAAGTTTATGCATGTATTAAAAAATAAATATATTTTCGGAGATGTAAATTGTTATGTTTACAGTGTTGAATGGTAAAAACGAGGTTTGCCACACTGCCACATTTATTTGTGGTTATAAACGAAAATTCAGCCAGATGAAATTGAAAAAATTATTTCTGCCGAGATACCAAACAAAGACAGAGATCCTATACTTTATGAAATAGTATGCAAGAATATGATTCATGGCCCATGCGGCGAGTTAAATATTAGATCGCCATGTATGAATAATGGAAAATGTAGTAAGAAATACCCTCACAAATTGGTCAAGGATACTCAAACTGGAGATGATGGTTATCCGACTTACCGACGGAGATCACCAGATGATGGAGGTTATACTGCAATATTAAAAGTTCGTGGTCAAATAGAAATCGTGGTTGACAACCGTTGGGTTGTACCGTATTGTCCAGTGCTATATAGGTGCTTTAATGCGCATATTAACGTAGAATACTGTCATTCGGTTAAAGTGATAAAATACATATGTAAATATATTAATAAAGGATCAGATAGAGCTACTTTTTCTGTTAATCGTGATAACGATGAGATTACAAATTATTTGAATGGTCGATACATATCTACTTCTGAAGCGTTTTGGAGAATTTTCAATTTTGAAATCCATGATAGAGATCCGACAGTTCAGCACTTGGCTGTTCATCTAGAAAATGGACAGCGTGTTTTCTTTGACGTTAATAATCTTCATCAAGTTATTGAAAATCCAAATCCAAGAAAAATGACACTAACTGCATTTTTTGAACTGCGTTCACATGATAATTTTGCGAAAACACTGTTCTATCATGAAGTTCTTTCTTATTATACCTGGGATGATAGCAGAGGCTGGTTAAAGAGAAGACGGGGAAAAAGTTCCAGGTTGGCCAGGAATAAAAATGGACACTGCCATTGGTAGAATTTACACGATTCACCCAAATCAAAGTGAGTGCTTCCATTTAAGATTGTTACTAAATTATGTACAAGGTCCTGCTTCATTTGAAAGCTTGAAGGCCTTTGATGGAGTCATTCACGCGACTTTTAAAGCTACCTGTTTTGCTTTTAGAAAATTACGAGCAATGGAAAAATGCTCTAGCGGAGGCAACTCTTTCAGAAAGTTCTTCAAAATTAAGAGAATTATTCGCAATAATCATAGTTTTCTGCCAACCGTCTGAACCTCAATCTTTGTGGGAACAGTTCAGAAATGATTTTTGTGAAGATATTCTTCATACAGAGCGCACTCGATTAAATGACTTGCAATTTACTTTTTCTGAGAAATATTTAATAGAGGTTTGATTGAAATAGAAGATAAAGTTGTTTGTCTGTCTGAAAAATATTTAAATGAATTTGGAATTAACTTACCTGTTCGAAATGAAAATGCATCTAATCCTTTTGAATTCTCAATTTTGCGTTCTTATGATAATAACCGATTACAAGAATTTGTAGAAATCAATTTACCAAAATTAGTAAATGATCAAAAATATGCTTTTAATGTTATTACAGAAAGCGTAATGAATCATCAAGGAAGAGTTTATTTTTAGATGCTCCGGGTGGTACAGGAAAAATATTCCTAATTAATTTGTTGTTGGCTCAAATTAGATCCTCAGGTAAAGTTTCATTAGCTGTAGCTTCATCTGGTATAGCAGCAATTCTTCTTAGTGGCGGCAGAACTGCTCACTCGACTTTCAAGTTACCGTTAAATGTATTATTTGAACAGAATACGTTTGTCCGATTCGTAAAAATGGCCCTCTTGGAAAAATTTTTCAAGAAACCTCATTCGTTGTGTGGGATGAGTGTACAATGAGTCACAGATCATATATCGAAGCAATTGGTCGAACATTAAAAGATCTTAGGTGTAATAATAAGTTTATGAGTGGCACAACCTCTGTTTTCGCTGGTGATTTTCGTCAAACCTTACCAGTAATCTCTAAAGGTACTCGAGCTGATGTCGTTAATGCTTGCTTAAAATCTTCCCCTATATGGAACTATGTTGAAAAACTTTATTTGCAAACAAACATGAGAGTTTATTTATGCGGAGGGGACGATATTTTTCCAGTACAGTTGTTGAAAATTGGAAATGGAATTTTAGAAAATGAAAATGGTTACATTTCTGTCAATCACACGATTGGACGGGTGGTCAATAACGTGGAAGAGTTGATTTCTACAGTTTATCCTGAAATTTTTAATCTGTCCAATAAATCTTATCAGTGGTTATGTGAAAGAGCTATTATCTCTCCGAGGAATGTAACAGCAGAAATTAATGATATCATCCTTCTAAAATTCGATGAACACTCACGTGAATATCTATCTATTGATACAGTTACATCAACAGATGAGGCTATTCATTATCTACAAGAATTTCTCAATTCTCTTTCTCCATCGGGATTTCCTTCTCATAAGCTAAAATTAAAAATTGGTGCTCCAATTACATTATTACGTAATCTTTAACCACTGAACTTATGTAACGGTACAAGATTACAAATAAAATCGTTGCGAAGTAATATTATAGAAGCCGTAATTCTTACAGGGCCAGCGAAAGGAGAAATTGCATTTATTCCAAGAATACCCATGATTCCCTCTGACTTGCCGTTTTCTTTCAAACGGCTTCAATTCCCGGTTAAAGTTTCTTTTGCCATTACCATAAACAAAGCGCAAAGTCAACCATTCAAGTACGTTGGCGTAGATCTTCGTACAGAGTGCTTTTCATATGGGCAATTATACGTGGCATTTTCTCGAACTGGAGACCCGAATCATCTTATGATTTCAATTTCAACAGAAAATACAACAAAAAACATCATATACTCAGAAGTCTTATAAAATTCTTATTTTAATTCTTTTTTCTTCTTTTTTTTCTTCATCAACTTTAATCAAATTCTTTATCAACCATAAATTATTTCTTTTGTTAGCGGTTAATGTTAATATATTTAACTATAGTAAAGGCCGTGGCACTGTGTGGTCCAGATTGGTCACACCGTACCACAGCCCTTCCCTCCCCTTTTTTGCTCCGGCACGCCGAGTACGGCGTGCAGGTCGGCATTTTCACTTTTTTCCCGAATCAGTCTAGTGATCAGACGTATTTGTTACCATTCCGCAGCAACCGATGTTGATCAACTTATTATTCTTTTTACCTTTATATATATATATATATATATATATATATATAGCTATATTCTGTTTAATATACACCTATATTCCTGACCGAGCGTTTATTTAATTTAAATGCTAACACTTTTTTATCTGTATTTATTTTTATCATTTATAACGCTAGAAAAATTTCAATCCGTTTTCATTAACCGTTTTTTTATATTTACTTACCGATCACATTAAACAATAATATTTGAATAAAAAATTCTACATATCATGGTCCAAAGGCAAAATAAACAACCAATCACGGGCGAAGCTGTGACGGGTCGGCTAGTTTAATATAAAACTGTCAAGACCCCCCCTCATTCAAAATCATTGATTATTTATTGTTAAAGATATACTAAATTTACATGTACTATTTCACACAAATAAATTATTAAAATGTAAAGAAAATAAATGTTTTTTAATATATTTTTGAAATGTAAATCTTATAAATAAAACTTAAAACATATATAAGCAATTGCTTATATATTATAGTTATTACCAATTATTATTCAAAAATAATTGGTAATAACTATATAGCAATACAAAAATATTCAATAATAATGTTGATTTTGGTTGATTTGTTTTCAAACAAAGGCTAGGTTAATAATAATAAAAAAATGTTTTAATTACTATGTGACGGTTGGGCTTGCATATTTTCGCATGGCATATTTATGTCAGGTGTGATATTTGAAACTGAAATACGTAAGTTTGCTAAAGACGGTTGTGAAATACATGATCTGTATTTGTTTTTTTATAATTTGAAGTTGTGAAAATGCAGTTTTACAAAGATATGTCGATGCGAAAAGTATTAATATAAGAAAAGCTGCTTTCGAAATTACAGGATACTCTTGTTGTCATCTTAACCAAAATGTAGTAAATTCTTTTTCATTAAATTCGGTTTCAAGAGCTTTAAATTAAATAAATATTTCACGGCCCACTAATTATATAACCACGGCCTCCAAGTTGAGAAGCACTGGGTTATGCAATATACGGTTATTTAGGATTTCAATTTGTTGTGCAATTGTATGTTTTAAAATAATTTAAATTTTAAGTTAAAAAGAAAAAATTATTTAAATTTTGTGATTTAAAATTTCAGAGGCCAAACGTCCTATGTGTAGGTATAAATAAATTTTAATAACTCTAGGGGACCAAATGTCCTATCTTAATAATAGACGGAGACGAAACGTCTGTGGACTCGTTTTTTTTTTACACGGATGATTCGGCGGGGGTGAAACGTCCTTTTACCTTTTGTTACCTACTACATAATTATATTTATCAGTACCTAATAATTAAATTCTGTGCGTAGAAAAGCTATTGATTATTTCCTGGTGCATGTAAACTCCGCCAGAAAAAATAAACTGGTAAATTTGAGATCATGTAAACCAGTGGTTCTCAACCTGGGGGTCGCGCCCCCTAGGTAGGCGTGATAAAATTTCAGATGGGGGGGGGGGGGGAAAATGTTGAAAAAAAACCATCAAAAATTAAAACGTTGCCATTTACGCTGTGCCTTGCAACCGTGGTCGATTTTTTTTTTATGCAAATAAATTAATTTAATATTAAAAAAATTTCATTGAAGTTGTATTCTTCTTAATCCAATAACCAACATTAAAGCAGGGACTGTTACTCCGGTTCTCAATTATTTTATTAAATGGTTTGGGTTCGGATTCCGATATTATAGGGTTTTAAATAACAATTTTAAAATGTAATACGTAGTATTTTTTAATACATATTTAAAAATTACATATATATAATTATATATTATGGTACCGGTATAATGGCATTATACTAAGCAATATGGTATAATATACTCGTATGAAAATAAATGTCTCAAGACCCTTTCAACTAATTTATATATTATATTTATATCGCAATAAGTTTCTTTTAACAGCTATATAGTAATGTATAATTTTATAGCATTATAATAAAGCCTAAAACTAGTACTTAATAATATGAGAAAATATGCAAAGTAAAATTTAATTTTTGAACTCATTATGTTGTGATTCAAATTTGTATCTATAATAATAAATAATAATAATTTATTTTGCCAAAAACAGAGTTTGTAAATTTTGAAGAATAGTAATATTTATAAATTAATTTAAATTATAACTATACATAATAGGATATGTTGCCCAATTCACCACTGAGATAACCGTATTGATAAAATTGGAGTATTAACCTGTTTAGCCTTTAGTCGTCCATCTGTCAGCACATAATATTAAAAATTAAATTTTTAAAAAACTTATAGCACAATAATTTATTTATGCTTTGAAATTTTAAGAATAAAGAAATAATTAATAATGTTTGTTACATCCGATATTTTCCATTTTATAATGAGGGTCCCAGTTTAGTTCTGGTTTCCAATATTTTAAGGATTCTTGGATTCTAGAACCAGATCTTTTGGGTTCGATTCCAGCATCTACATTAAAGTATTGTTTACATACAAATATTAAGAATACATCAATCTTTGAGTAGTGAGGGGGTGGGGCGTCAACTCATAAGATAGTTTTAAAGGGAGCACGGACCTCAAAAGGTTGAGAACCCATAATGTAAACTCCGCTAGTGAAGAAAATCATGTAGTAGTATAAAATTAATATAATATAATATTAAAAAAAAAATCATAATATAATACAAGTATAATATCATATCGTTCACATTAAATATTTAAATTATAATAAATAATCATTATACCTAATAATATAAAATCATATTTTTCATAATAATAATAAAAAAATCGTCCATATTAAATATTTGTATTACAGTAAAAAAAAAATCATAATAAATAATCCTTATACCTAAAAATCCAAAAATATATAGTTATGTCATCTATGTAAACTAAAATAATGTGATACAATTTGTAAATATTCTAAGCTTTGTATTACTCCATTATTGTACCTATTTGTAGCCTCCTGTAACACTCTTTTTTTTTTCTTGAATTTTTTAGTTTATTTACTGGAGATATACCATTTAGTTTTATATTAGTATCGGTTTGAAATTTGGTAAGAACTTTACTAAAAATATTAACATTCGGTTGGTGTTTATAAAATAAATTTCTAAGATGACTATGAAAGGATTCACAGGCAAAACACAAAATAAAAAAACTGGCGGAGTTTACAATCGCCGGTTATTTCCTGTGTTCAATTTTTATTATTTTAAACCCTATTACTGGATAATTATATAAATATTAAAAAAAATAAATAAAAAAAATTTAATTTGAGTTAATAGGTTAATTAAAAACGTCTATATAACTTTTAACTTAACCGAGTTAAAAAAAAATTAGGTTAATTGTTAACTTTAAACTATTTAAAATGTTTTCCATCAACGTAACTCAGTTAAAAATTATCATTCACTTGCCCAGGCTTGCTTAAATCATAATAAAGAATAAGACCTTAGATTATGCTACAATTTATTTGTATAAATATATTTAAATTTAGTAAACTGCACACACACAAAAAGAAAAAAAAAACATTAACGTTATAAACAACTAGATAGCATTTTTATTACAATTTATAATTTATTATTTTATGTAAATGTTAATGTAGATAATTAAATTATAAAATTATTTTACTTTTGCTTAAATGTTTACCTCTAAAAAGCTTAGGTTTTCATGGACTAAACAAAGTTTAATTTCCTATCAGTCGCTCAATGTGATGAGCAATTACGGGCCACTGCGCCGTTCCAAGAACATCCACAATTTGTTATCAGATCGGTATGTATTATGTATGTATTAGTGAGTGTATATAGTAAAGTTGGCCTATGGTTAATAGACGCCATTTTTACGCAGTTGTTCGCGATTATCTTATTCGTCGTCGCCTTCGAGCGACACAAAACCTTTCTGGTTTCGAGCTCTTTTGCCGTCATTGGTGACCATAATCTGTCAAGAAAATCCACATACCGTAAACTGAGCGATAAGAGAGAATTGTAGCTCTCCGATCGCACATTCCACGATTCCTTGTGTGTTCCGTTCTCCGAAATCGATTCGATCCCATCGCACAACCAACGATAATTTGGTTATTTTCAATTTGTTCATGTGAAAATGGCATTAAACTGAATAAAATGTCTACCTCCAGCTCGTGTATATCCTATTCTCCTTTTGGAGACTATTTCTCCGCCCGTGTGACCACCAATGTCAGACAGCCGTCAGATGGAAAGAAAGCTGAATATGCCTGCACCGAAATCATTGCAGGCCAATAACAAAACGGACGCCAAGAAACCAACAGGTACATCATAATTTGTCAAAACGTATTGAAACAGGGCCCAGTACATCCATAAAAATTATGACTACCATGATGACTTGTATTAGTGTATGCAACTCTGTCAATTTCTTAATAATTTTATATTGTGATTATTATAAATTTTTACGGGTCTTTTATGTTATCTGTCTTCCAAATCTCACAAAGGTAGATTTTAGTTTAACTTTTTACAACGGTAGTGTTACAGACATACATAAATGTAAGCCCTTACAATTTCTATTACACGGGGGACCCCATAAATGATATTAGAATAACTCTTATTATAATCATTATTCATAGACACTATTACAGTAGAGTTAAGCTAATACCTAACTAGAAATCATAGGATGATCTATAATCGATTAATTATAAGACATGTGATAGGTAGTTATCTTGAAAGGCAAGTCATAAGGTCAATCTTTCAATATATAATAAATAATCCAGAGTTGGGCGCACATTAATAATTAATTTGTTCTGTAGTTGTTATTGTATATCATTAGTCAAAAACTGTATTGACAGTGATGAGAAAACAAACAATGTGGAGTTCATACAAGATTAGGGTATATAAATGGGTTCTGAACAGAATTATATTCAGATGTGTTGTTTTAGTCCGGTCTTAGAAAGTACCTTTACACCAGTTTATTTATTTAATAAATTAATGTTTTGGAATTGAATATTTAATAATAAATAGTATTTAATTTAAAGTTAAGTTATATTTGAAATACCAACATCAATCATAGCCCTGAAAACGGAGAACTACAGGCGAAAACTGTGAGTACGGGAATGTGCAAACAATAAGAAATTTATTGGAATGCTCAATATTATCAAGAGAGATCATGGATTTTATAGGACATCAATTAAAGAACAATGCAATTAAAATTGCTGATTCTGGTAGAAGAAGGGAATTTTAAACTGACTAACACAAGAAGAAGATTTGAAACATCCTCACTCATTCCAATACAAGAACCATTGAATTGACAGCATGTACACTAATATACTACTTACTTACGTTTGTATTAATCATGGGCTTTATATATCTTTTAGGCTATCATAATAATAAATAGAAATATGTTCTAAAAACAGTGGTTAGTTACTGGTATACAGAAAAGTTTAAAAATCTGTTGTTTTAATAAACATTACGAAAAAAATATTTGATGAATTGAAAGAAGTAAAGGCAACAAACATATATTTTAATATGTTTTTATTTTTATTTTTTGCATTTTTATTTATATAGGTAATACCTAAAAATAATTTATTAGTAAACTAAATTTTTTTTTTATATGTTGATATAATAACTATTATAAGAATGATAAAAAATATAGTTATTTTCCAATAATTATTATTCTATATTTAAAAAAAATTATAACCTATTTATACATTATTATCAAAAAATTGGATTTAACTTTTACTATTAGTCTTTTAGATTCTGAGTAAAAAAAAGAAATCTATCAGTTTTACCAAGATGTATGTTTTGTATCTGTGTACACAGTTTCGATCAAGATAACTCCAACCATCAAAGTTTTGAAATTCGAAGATAGGAAATGGGTTCTAGAAGTTAATTTAAGGGTGGTAAATTTTTAATTTTTCAATAGTTAAATACTTGACAATAAAAAAAAATTTGTAAAAAACATTTAATGAGATTAAGATTTGAATCCTCTTCATAAATTATCGTCATATCCTTACTAATTAATATACTGAGTAATTCTATAAATATTAATCATAGTGACATAAATTATCTGCTAAATTCTTATATTAGTGTTTTAAATACATTTTATAGTATTGCAAAATATTTTAATGAAATTTGTGCTATTATAGACACAACATTTTCAAATTTTATATATATTTTTTTTTTTTTTGTGCGTAAGGTAGTTCTTACTTAATAGAATTTCCTACTTTATTAAGAAATTTGTATTAACTATTTTTAAAATTTAAACTCATCTACCCTTTAACTCAGAATTGTTCATTCCTAGAATAATTGTACATTGGTTTTAAGTTTAAAAGAGTAATACAGTTATATCATTCACCCATCCCTGTATTGTATTCTACAACTAACCTTCCCTATATTATTATTAATTTAATTTTTTTAGTTCTGACCGAAACCAATAAATTGCTGAGTTTTGATTTTAGATTCTCTTAAATTTGGTAATTTTGGGTTTTTGGTTTATTATTTAATACTGTTTTTATTTTTTTTAATGAAAAATTTATTTTTCAGGAATTATTAATTAAGTTGAATTAGTATTAAAGAATAAAGAAAATAATAAACTTGCAAGCAATAAATATTTCACATAATTACTAAAAACTAATATGATAGTAATGATAGTAAAATTAACATAAATTTAATTATAAATTAGATTGTTAATAACTTATCAAATCTTAATTGAGGAGCTCAGACTCAATTTTTCTTTATATTTAAACAACCTAATTCAACCAAATTTGTTATTATTAATTCAAATACTTCATTGAAATCTAATATTAGTTTTTTGTATAAATAAAATTATAATTATATTATAATTATCAAACAAAAATTGTATTATTTTAATTTTTCAGTTTGAATTTTTAACCTAACCAAAGTTGCAATTGCTTGCCATTTTTTATTTAATATAATAGTTATTAACATTAAATGTTCAAAAAAAAATATACATATATATATATGTTATAGTAAAAGACGAATATTGGTGAATGTCGTCATTTACCAAAATGATCAATTATGTAGGTAAATTATGTAAAAAGCCAGATTTTAAATTCAAATGTACATCTTTCACCGATCATTAATGTCATTTACTAAAACTGGTGATAAATGATAATAACTCTCAAATAATATACCGATTTTTTTACTATAGGTACGATTTATTGTTGGTGGGTGATTCATTTTTTATTTTAGGTAATTATTTGAACTAAAGGTTATAGGTTAATTGAAACTAATAAAATATGTATATATTAACAATTATTTATTTGTATAATTTAGTTTTCCAATTTTTATTCTTTTATTTTTTGAATCTTGTTGTTGTATTCTTCAAAACTAAAATAAAATATAATGTCACCTCTCTTTTTACTGTTGAACATTTTGTCAATTGCTGCTTTAAATTTATTCTTCATACATTAATATTAAAAATAAAAAAAACTATAACGCTATTATTTAATTTGATTTTAATTATATTTTGTTCACTGGTGACACACATTTTTACAAATAATATTATACAACACACTCATTGCATATACAACTCTCTATAATATGCCTGTAGATACTAACTAATAAGCTAATAGATTATTTCATATTATTACTCAGGTTATCGACGTTATTGCTAGTTGGAATTTTTGTTTATATATCTACTTCTGTTATGATATTTTTAACTAACAAAGCTTATTCGACACCAACACGCTTTTATTGATGATCTTTCACACTGATGTGATTCTCTAATTAAACTGGTGATTGATGACAATATTTGGGGAATGTCTACATTTAACACGTTAACATTATTTAATGTTACATTTATATTTATACAATAATAATTCAAATAATTACAAGTTTATATTAATTAAAATTATATATTATAGTATTATGGTTACTAATTCAATAATAATAAAAAATTGTCTACATCAATATTATTTAAAATAAAGAATGGCTAGCTGTATTATGGATATTAAGCTAAACCATTTTGTATATTCATACTTAATTATCATATACTACTTATGATAATATGATTTCATATTTAATTAATTTAAAATTATTTTCAATTAGCTATTTTTCGTTGTGCGTTCATTATTAGTTTTTGAATTCTATGTTTTGTAGTTAAGTAAAGTTTTTTATAAGGACGTAATTCTTTCATTTGAGCTTCAATAAAAGCACCAAAAGATCCTGTATCATCATAATCAGTATTATTTTCTTGTTTTTTTTTTAATGATTTAAAATATAATGAATAAATATCTTTAGTACGTCGTTCCCTTTTAAATTTTAAGGTCATAATTCTTTTGAAATTCAATTCCGCTTTTGATTTTTCAATATTCTGAAATTATATTCATTAAATTATGTAACTTATATTATATTTTAAAATAACAATTCATTTTTAGTTTTATAAAAAATGTCTTACCATATTTAATTGTCCTTCGAAAGGTTTGTCATCAGTTAAAATTATGGGTTCTATGCCTTCTTGAAAACTACTTGTAAACATATAACTGAAATAAACACAAATTAATATTGAAATACAATACTATTGCGAATAATAACTAACTGCAGTTTAAGATAACATACCATTGGTTTTCTCTATTACAGATATTTTTAATTTCAGAGTTTGAATTTTGAGTTTCGTCTTCATTGTGTGTGGTTTCATAGTGATTCAAATTATCATCTTCATATTCATCTTCCATTTGATTATCCTTATAATTAGTAGAATTTTGAAGTTTATTTTCTGTTGAAATGTTTTTATTACTTTTAATTTCTTCATACTCATTTTGATAGAATGATTCTCCATGACTGACACTGGTATTATCTGTTATATCTTTATTTCGATGTTCATATTTTGAATCATAAATGTCGTTGTAGTTAAGTTGTACAATTTCAACATTTGAGTAATCCTGTTTTGAGAAAGATATATTACTATTATGAATTATAATTTGAAAACTTTATAAATTACCACTGATTCAACTTGATTAGGTTTATTATTTTTTCCCGTATCATTATTTGAATATGAATACTTATTTTTTCTGTATTTCTGAAAATAATATTTATTTTTGAACATTAATTAGACAATTATTTTAATATCCATTCAATTAAACATACTGGGTTATCTATGTGATATTCAATTGTTGGAATAGCTGTAGCTTTCAAAACTCCTTTTCCATGTCCAACAATATATTCAGATTCTTGAAAATGATTTCCACACAGTCTACTACTTTTACAAGGTTTCCATCCTTTTTCCCTCCCAGTAGCAGCTATCCATATAGGCAATGTTTCTGAATTTGTTAAGGGAAATCTAAATTTAAAAGAGTTAAATTAATTTTTTAAATTAGTTTACTATGCATACACAATTGACCTCCATCTTTTGGAGGTAGTTGGGAGTTAGTTGTTAGTAAATTACCTGTGCAATTTGACATTATCCTTCTTTACATACAGACTTTTGCATCCAGCTACACTGCATTTATTTACCATGGCAAAAAATGAATATATAATATTATTAATAATTAACCAGTTTTAAAGTCTGTATTTAATATTTTTATAATTGTACACATCCAACATTTATCTCATTGTCCTTAAGTTTATGGTCCTAGGTTATTTGTTTTGCAAATTATTATCATTGTACTATGCCACAATATCATGGAAGAAAAACCGAACTACAGATATTAATTTTTACGTCATCAGTAATTTAAATATAGTTGAAAATATGAATATCACATACTATGTGGTTTATTTAGTATGCAGACATAATATAATAAGTTTATTATACATATATCTGTATACGACATAATTATGGTGATGCACGAATGTGTTCTATAAAGTCGCTGGTCATTGGTAAAATAATTTGATGCAGTGGCGGCTTGTGGGGTTCATTGAAGGTAGGGCACAATAATTTTACTCCTTTTTAACTGTCTCAATTTTGAATTTACTAACAATTCCTGTTGATTTTTTAAATATAATAAAATTGCATATAAAATCCTTTTAGTATACGTTTATGATGTATGTTGTACAAAAAATAGTAAAAATTCTAAAAATAAGAAAATGATTGTTTAAAAATAAATAATAAATATAATTATATAGTTAATCAGTAATATTTTTGAGTTCCAAATCGATTTTTCTGTCTTTTTTTTCTCATGAATACTTGGATGAATTTATTAAATTAAATTAAAAAATATTTAATAAATTAGGTATTGTAAATTTGTAACGTATAAAAAAGAGCACCGTCAAATGAAAATACATAACACTTAAAAATAATGAAAATAATAAAAAGAATTAAATAAAAGAATGAACAAAAAATGATTAATAATTATCATGTTCCTATAACCTATGATAAACAATTGGTATTTGTTCTGTGCCACGAAAGACGGCCGACGGTAACAATACGAATACGATAAGACCGACAAAATTTCGTAAATCATTATAAAAATCGAATTTGGGCACAATACGATTGTGCCCGGCAACCCCGTATTAATTCTTATCAAAAAGTAGGTGAAATCTATCACTGTTGATCGCGCCATCAAAGGACAACGAATTTGTGCTCGTTGCCTAATGACACTATAATATAGTATCAGTATGTCGTAGAAGCACCTGTATTTGATACAATTTTTTTTTTTCGATAATATTTTCAAATAATATACCAATTACCAACTTTATTATGATGGTTAAAAGAAATATCAATAGCTTTTCAATTTCAATTCTTCTTTTAATTTAGGTGGGACACGTGGCCGTGTGCTCCATAGCACGAGCTGCCATTAATTGGATGTGTAAATTTAATTTATGGTAGAAATTTACGTAATAGATTGCGTAAAATTATACAGAATATTATATATATACTATATATTATATTATACTACATTGGCGGCGCCAGGAATTTTTCCCAGGGCTGGCCAGCCAAAAGGAGGTCATATATTTTAGGGTTGGCACAGTTGTATGATAGTTTAATAGACGGAGGGGGGTTGAAATGGAATTGACTACCCTGAGTGTCTTTTTTTGGACTCCGTATAGGGTAAAAATAATTCACTAATTTTGTCGACAAATTTAAATTGTAATTTGTAAGTTTTTAGTATATAATGTTTTAGACATTTTAGTATTGTACAAACAGGTATACAGGGGCGTATTTAGACTTACTTCTAGGGAGGGGACTCAAATTTTTTCTATAATTCAGGATCAAAATTTAGGGTACAACACGATTGCGAAGTTTTTATAGACTACGTTGCTAAGTTTTCAATTTTTTTTTAATATTAGTCAGTGCTTGCATGGCAAAATTATAGAAGGGGGACTTTTTTTACTTTAAAAAAAAGAACGTCCCCAAAACTGGTTGAGCGTTAAGATTATAGCGTAATAAAAGTAGGGGGACGCTAACATTTCTGAAAATTAGTTGGGGTACTCTGTCATCCCTCAAGTCAAGCACTGATAATAGTACAACCAAAAAAACAACTGCGTTACAAACTAAAATAAAATTATACAAAATAATATGTAGTGCTTAAAATGTTGATTAAATAAAACAATTTTAAAATAATATATACAAAATAATGTACAAGTGGGAAATAATCATTTAGAACAAGTGGACAGCTTTAGATACCTAATAATCACTCAAGATGGTAAGATCACTAAGGAAATTAAAATTAGGATAGCGCAGGCGAAAACCACTTTTATGAACTGCTAGAAATTATTATGCTCTAAGACTATGAGTATCCATATAGAAACCGATTACAGTAGAGCCTCGATGGTTCGTTAAACGCGGTGATCCGAATAACATAATTCCATTTATTCATAGATTTTACGAGAATAACCGGAACCCAATTAATCTGTAAGATATTGTTATCGACGTATACAATTTCGTCATTTTATTACTTAGGCCTGGTGCACACTTGCGTTATTTTAACGCGCGGCAACGCTGCGGCACCGCGGCGATGACGCCGTATTCAATGCACACCTAGCGGCAAATATACATACCTATATACATAACGTCATACATACGTACGGTCAGTACGACGTTGGAACGCAAACATAACACTTTTCTTTTGTGCAGTTTTGCAGTTTTTACTTACATATATTATTATTTACATATATTGTCAGTATGGATTTGACACAAGCGATGGAAATTTATAAAAAAAAACGTATTATTTTTGCGTACCTTGTGTACAAAACGACGATAGTGTGCACTGACCAATATGATACAATGAATTGAGCGACCGCAAGTGAAGGCGCGGTGACGCTGCGGTGCGATAACAACTTGCGACAAAAACTTTGTCGCAGACGGACGCGCGTCACTGCAGCGTTGCCGCTGTGATGTGTGCACTACGCAATTAAATTTTGGGTTTTCCATGCCGCGTTTGCGGTGCCGCGCGTTAAAATGACGCAAGTGTGTACCGGGCCTTACTGTTCCTAGCTGACTGATAGTAATAAATCGATAGTCAGTACATTTAGGGCTGGTTCATACGAACGAATATTTATCGGACGGCATTTTTATCTTACTAAAATTTTATTGTACGATAGGAGGTAAGGTTATGAATAGAGCAAGGACTTTCATGCACTAAAAGATCATCAAATACATTTAAAAATATGCTCTTATGCATCAAAAAATTAATTTTATTATTATTCACTATAAGTTTTAACTAGATTTATTTTATTAAATTGATTTGGAATTTTTTTTAAATGTTGGATCCCAATCTTTTTAATTATTATTCTGCACCTAATAAAACAAAAAAAAAGTATTTCAAAATAGTTGTTGAATTATTTTCAAGTATTCACCTTACCTAAATTAGAATTGCACTGATTATTAAACACGAACGTTTTATAAAAATTAAACATACGAAACTAACACATACGCGGTAAATCTAGAACTAATCTAATATACCCATTGACTATAGATACTTGATACTATCGTTTTTTATACCACATACCTACAATTTGATTTGTATTATAAAAATACAAAAATAGACACAATAAATACTGACCATTATTATTATTTCAAGATAAAACTTATCTCTATCGTCTTTATAAGTTTATAACAAATTGTTGACCATGATTCATGGAAAATATTCACCAAAGCGCTTGATTTTCGATAAACCATCAAAATATGCCCCTTAAACCAAAAAGTGTCCTATTATGCAAAAATATGCACAAAAAAACTTGAGTACTTCATCGTAAACGTTATGAAATGTATTTTGTACTTACTAAGCATACGATAAAGTTAACCAGAAAAAAATATGCAAATGCATGAAAGTCCTTGCTCTAGTTATGACATACGACCGACTTTTTATCGGACGATCTAAAAGTTTATAAATTAATTTATAGATTATAAAGTCAGTATTGAACTGTGCATTGTATGTTTTGTTGTATGTTGTGCGTGTACAGTTACTCGTGCACATTTATTTATTGGATTTACATTTTAAAGTTTATAAACAAATAACAATAAATGATATTATAATTTTATACATGGGATGTAAACTATTATTAAAGAAAAAAAAGAGGAAAGTCGAAAAATGTGGGTTCTTGCTTGGACTTCACTATTTGTCGATAACAATATCTTACAGATTAATTGGATTCCAGTAATTCTCATGAAATCTATTTACGAATAAATGGAATTATACTATTCGGGTTACTGCGTTTACCGGATTGTCGGGGGGTCCGCACTATCAAGGCTCTAATGTAATCGTTTTTTATATGGATATTCATCTTCTTGGAGATAATTCTAGCGATTATTTTATTTCCATTTAATCAACATGTAGAAAAATATATAGATTATAGTGGTTATTTTTTTAAACAAAATGCATGATAGATTATTATCAGTTAATAAATTATAATAGGTTATAATCGATATTTAATCTATAGTTGAATATTATTTATACATAAATTATAATCAATTATAATTGATAATATTGTACAATTAAGAATTATAGCCTAAGAATCTAACTGTAAAGTTTGATTTACATTGGAGTGACAAAACATAAACATAATGTCTTTTCGAACAAAACAGTTCGATAATAAAATGAGAATAATTGAATGCCACGGTGCAATAACGGGATACCTTCATTTTTAAAAATATTCAGGAAACATAAAAAAAATATTTATAAAATTCATAAATAAACTAAAAATTAAAGACTTATTGTTATTCTTTTTGTCAGAATAAGATACAACACTTAACAAATTCTCTTTAGTTTGAAATATATATTCACGATAATATTTTTAAAAAACTAAAAACTATAATTACATTTTTAATGGTTGTAATAACCAGATACGTCCAATTTTGTTTTTTGCAATTTTGGTTATTGCAACTAACTGACCAAAAAAAATATTGTACTGTAGTCAACTATTATTATAATTTATGTTAAATAATAATTATACTAAATGTTAAGTAATAAAAATATGTATTTTAATGTTATAAAGTTATTTTTTAATTAAATAGTTAACTAGTGATTATGTCATGACTCAAGGGAATAATATAAACCACCTAAGCAATGATTATTTCTAGTCCTTTCGATGATCGTTATATGGAAGTTACCGATTGGGAATTGCTGAATTTTTTCAATTATACATACTCATGTCTATAATAACTTTATTATTAGTATTATGATTAATTGTTATTATTACTTTATACTGTACATATTAATTGAAGTATTGATTGGTTCACAGATTCATCAAATTCAAAATACTCTAATCGCCGCAATGGAAAATCTATCGCTATTCAGTCTCAAAGAACTGAATCTAGTCGAAATATTGGCCCTAAAAAGACCTCAAATAACTGTAAACAGCCGCCACCTCGAGCTAGTCTTTTTTGTAGAAAGAAGAGTTCCGAGGTTAGTACAACCTATAAATATTTTTTTTTTACTTTTTTTTTATATTATTTTATTGTATTTTATTATTCTATAAATTGTAATATTTTAATATATAATATTATTTTTCTTTTTATATATTAATGGATAAGATGTAAAAATACATTTCTACACCAAAATAAATCTTTCAATTACAATAAAACTAGCATGATAAAAAAAATTAGTATCGGTATAAGATATTTAAATATATTGTGTAATGCATAATGAATATTATTTAATTTTATAAAATATATATTAATTGATTATTTATAAAAAATAGCTCGTATGTAGAAATGTAGGTATGATGTTTTACATTTTACTTATTATTTTTCAAAATATATACTACAATTATGTTATTTATCAATTAATAATTTTAGGTAACTGAATCCTTAAATGATGTTGAAGATGATGATATATTGTCTTTATTAAGACAAAGGGAACCTACTCGAGAATGGAATCTGCGTAGTGGCTATGGATCTAGAAAAAAAGAATTACCACAAAAGTTCAACATCAAGCATTTTTTGATAGCAAAGTAATTTTATGACAGTTGAAATCTAAAATTATATTAATTTATTATTTTTTTGCAGTTGTCAGTTTGTTGTTAAGTTTGGAAAAGATTATTCTCAGTGGATGTTGAATCAGGATGAAATTGTTAGTTGGGATTGCATTGAACAAATAGTATGTATTTTATAAAAATGTTTTGACCATTATTAAATAAATTATATATTCATAAATTTTATGAGGAGGGTTCGTAAGTTCATGCACTAAAAAATGCCTAAATAAGCATGCATTTATGCACTTAAAAAAATGCTTACTTAAAAATATCATAAATAATTTTTGTAATAATATGAACTATCCATTCATTTTTTTATAGCTATATTTTATTTTTTTATGTCAAAATTAAAAAAAAAAGAATAATATATTTTAAATACTATTTAATATTATTCTTGATCCTTCATATCTAATTATCAATTTTAAATATTTGATGTTGGTTGAATAATCAAAAGAAATAGTTGATAATAGAGAAAAAGAATGAACTAAAATTTTCTCACTGTCCAAAATATAAAATAACAATAAACAATAAACTTATGAGCCCTGTTTATGAGATATATCATATATTTATATAAATACAAAATAGGTTGATAATTGATTTATACATACAAAATTAGTGGGATACAAGTATATTTTTAATTTTAGGTATTAGTGTCTTAGTTGGTTCTTATTAAAATTGTATTGTTTTTCACTTAAGGTATAGACCATTTTTAAGGTATAATATACAAGTTTGAATAATATTTAACCTAACTTGCTCTTTCTGGAATATTATACATATCAGTGATAGATATGATTTTCATATTATTATATATATGTTTTGCTGTTAACAGTATTTGGTTAGCTAGAAATGTGTCTAGAAATATGTTAAAAATGTCTAAAATGTTTGTATTTAAATTTAAATAATGAATTTTTTTTTATTTTAGAAAATGTTTTCTACCCAGTCAATAAAATGTCCCATATGTATGGACATACCGATAACATCAAAAATGACCCGCTGTGGTCATATTTATTGTTGGCCTTGCATTTTGCGTTATTTAGATATAAATAAAGAATTGGACATTACTGGCTGTCCAATATGTCATTCAAGAATATCTAAAAAAGAACTACAGAGGTAAATGTTAAATGATTTGAGTTATTTAACTTTATTTCAAATAATATATTTATATTTTTGTCAAGTGTTGAAATAATTGTCAAAAAAGAATGCTGTGTTGGTCAACCAATTACTCTACAATTAATGAAACGGGCTAGAAATTCTTTACAAGCATATCCAATTTCTGAGCTTAGACAAAATACCTATAGGCTATCTGACAATATTCCTTTATCGGTTTGTGAATCAAAGTTTTCTACATCTTATTCCAGAATTTTAATTGGTCATAAAAGTCAAGTTAGTTGTTATAATTTTAAAACGCATAGTAAATATAAATTAGCAATAAAATACCTTAGGTTTTAGATATATTAAACAAAGAAAGAGAATCTCTTGTTTTACTATTAGACAATTGGGAAACTGAAGACATAGAAAAAAAGTATATATATGAAGCTCTTGAATTATTATCAACAAGAGAAGACCTATTAATAAATAAAGAATCAGTAAGTGTTTATATGTTAATGGGATGAATGAATATAAAAATGTATTATATCTAATTTTTTATTAGAATTCAGAAATAAAAAGTGCAGATTTAGAATCAATAGATTATACTTTAATCCCAAGTCAAGCCACACCACCAGTAATTATAATGTATATATGGAATAAAAATATAACTAATTAATAAAATTTATATTTTGCAGATATTAAAATTACAGAACATGTTTGAGATTCCTGGAAGTTCTTATAATGCTCCTAATGTTTTGGAGAATAACTCTAGTTTAAAGCAAGAAAATTTAATACACAATATACAGTAAATTTTTTTTTATGTCAATCTTTAATTAAGAAACTATAGATTTTCAAGAATTTAAAATATTTGACTAATCAAATATTTACTGTATTGTAACTAATATATCTAACTTTATATTATCTACTCAAAAATAAATGATTACCGTAATTGGATAAATAATTAATTTGTAAGATACCTATGATATATTGGCAATAATCATAGTCTAAACCTTACTAAATTAAAATTGATAATTATAATAAATTATCTTTTGAAAATAATATTCACACTTCATTCATTTATTTTACTTAATTTAGCAGTGTATTTATGTTTTTTACTATATATTGTCTTACAATTTTAAATATTTTAAATTCAATTATTTCAATTTAACTATAAATAATTATGTAATAATATGTAATAATATGTAATAAATGTGTTTATTACACTCTGTCTTACGCAAAATAAATTTGTGTATACTTAAGATAAATATTTATTCTATAATTCCATATTACATTAAAATAAATCTAGTTTAATTTATTTTTCATTGTTTATTGTATAAATATTCTTTAGAGAAATCAATTTGAATTCAAAAAATGGTCATGAAGTTTTACAGAAAAAACCTGCAAAAAAAGATTTTTATTTTTATCAAGGTAAAAAATTATATAGTTTTAAATATTTTTATTTCTACAAACTATGTTTATTTGCATAGCTGTGGATGGTCAGCATATATATTTATCTGCAGTTAATGTAGAAATGTTAGAATGTATGTTTGGATGCCTTGAAAATAGTCCTCAACTCATAACAGCAAATGTAATTGAAAAACAATACTTATCAATGACTGAAGCATTAAGAAAACGCTACAGATTTCTATTACATTTACCAATAACTACAGTTTTTGAATGGGTTGAATTAGATTTGGCCAATATAGTCAACCCAGAAACCTTGTTTATATTTAAAAGTAAGTATAATATTTATTTTCAAAAAAATATTTGGTATATATAATATAATTAAATCAATAAACATTTTAAATTATCAATAAAAATAAAAATGATAACTTATTTTAAATGTAGCCAATTTAGATGAAAGGAAAGCTATAAGAGATAGACGTGTTCGTGATGAACAACGACTGGCTAAACGTATTGAAGAAAGGAATAACAAAAAACAGTTACCACCTCCAGAATGGCATAATAAAAATGTATTCCCAGATTGTGGTTATGATCCATTTGCTGATAAAAGGTATATTATAGAAGTATATTTAAGTGGTTCAATTTTTTTAATTCTGAATATCTTAACAGTATGGTGCCTTTAAGCGAATCAATTGGAATAACATCAACACTTGAACAAAATCTAGGGAATTCTCCTAATAGTTCACCAAATAATTTATCATTTGCAAAGGTAATATTTCAAAATAATTTTATTATTATGATGTATGATGTTATTAAACATAATTATAATATTTTTTTCTATTCTTGAAATGTATAAAAATATTCTATCAGAACTGCATTAGTATGAAGTAACATTTTATTTGATACATGTATGATGCAATTGTGACTACAATTATTTATTGTTATTTTATGTTTTGAACAGTGAGAAAATTTTGGTTCATTCTTTTTTCCTATTATCAATTTTTTCTTTTGATTATTCAACCAACATCTAATATTTAAAATTGATAATTTGACATGTATAGTACATAGTTTTTTAAAATTATTTTTATGTAATGAAAATATGAAAAAAAAGCTTGTAAATTGAGTATAATTTTTCCATCAATTTTATTTTAATTATTTTGATAATCATCAAAATTTTGTGACTTTTGACTAGTAAATAGTAAGTTAAGTTTACTAGGAAGAATTTACGCCAAATTGTTACTTACAGATTTTGAAAATTGTATGTTAAGATCATTTGTTACCATGTATATAATTCATTATTATATATTTTTTTTCTGAATTATATCTGATTGATTGCAGTATCTTACCCAACTCCTACTATAAAATGTTCTAGATTTTCAAATATTTTAATTTCTCTCATGGTACAAAATATAATCATAATAAACATTATATGATAAAATTGTATTTAACATTTATGTAATAATGGATGTTGTATTGTAGGCATTACAGAATGAAAGTATCACAAATAACCCAGATATGGCTTTACCAAATGTATCTTCTCAATGGCCTTTACTCGGTTCTAGATCAAACTCAATGCCTATTAGTAATATGTTGGAAGATGCTATTGCTAACATAAACTTGCATGGTAAAAATATATATTTTTGATAAACTTGCATATTAAAGTTTTTATCCATCAAATAAAATAGCAAATTATTTTTTTTTATATCTACTTTTTTTTTTTTTTTTTTTTTGTTAAACTAATTTACCCTATTGTATAAAGTTTTAATTTCATAATTTTTAACTTTTGTTGGGTTAAATTAAAATATTAAACCTTATGTTTCAATTAACTATTAAAATTGATTTTGTATTTTTTCATGTTGGGTACATTTATAATACTCATATTATTTTAATGTAAGTACAAAAAAAAATAATTACAATAAATTTAATTTATTATTTGGGATAACAAAAAAGAAAAAAAAAATTATGTTATTTTTTGTTGTAAATAATACATGGGAATTAATGCTTATTATTAGTTAGTAATTTTTTGTTATTTATTTAGATAATAAATCAAAAAATAAAAAGAAGAAACGTAACAAATATGAAAAATATGAACCAATATCTTGAAAAAATATCATTGGAATTGAGTTTATTTGTAAAATAAAACTTTTATTAACAAAAAATATAAAAATTTTACTGGTAATGTTTTGTTTAAGTAATATGTTAGTTTCATTTTAATAGCGTTGAAATTGGTGTAGATTACTTTAGTAATATTAGTATATATTCATTATAGTCTTTAAGATAATTTATTATATTTAACTGTAGTTTTTTATTGTTTTCATAACAATATTTTTATTATTATATATTTAATAAACTTAACTTATCATAATGCTTTTCTTATTATAGTTTGGTTTCTAAGTACATGTAATTTTATTTATAAAATTTTGACTGTGTTTACCAACACATCTATAAGGTTATTAAAAATGTATATTATAATCTGTTATTGAACATGCCTATAATAAATTATTAACTTAATATAATATAATATTTGAAGTTTCAATTAATTTTTGCTCTACATCCTAAAAGAGACTGGAACACTCAGCTGTTCTTCTATACTCCTTTATTGAATCTAGATGAAATTAAAATATTTGAATATTATTTATAAATCATAAGAAAATACCTTATCATTATAATTTCAATGTGTGTGCGGAGTTGTCAATAAACAAGTAGGCCGCGGTATTGAGCGTGTTAAATCAATTTTTTAATATGTGTTTTCTGATAATTGTTCTGTAACAGACTGTTTATATAACTATCTAAGGCTGGGCGCACACCTATAGAGCAAAACTGCTCCGAATAGCTTGGATCAGCTCGGAGCTGTTTGGACATCATTAGAACACGTGTAAAGTAATAAACTTGAACTCGGCGAAGAATTTTTACAATTTGTGCCAACATTTGACGTGACGGGGAAGGGATTGGCAAAACTAATTATTGATAATCTTCAAAAATATGGTATAGGTACCAAGTTCTTAAGAGGCCAAGGATTTGATGGGGCAACATCCATGTCAGGTAAATTAAATGGAGTTCAAGCACACAAAAAAATATACCCATTGGCAATGTACGTACATTGCTCAGCACATTCATTAAACCTGGTAGTTTCTAAATCGTAAAGTGCAGCAGAAATAAGAGATTGTTTATCAAGTTTAGGTAAAGTCCATGAATTTTTTTATTTATCCAAAAAGAATATCTGTTTTACATCATCAAATGAAAAGTTCTTTCGAGATATAATCAAAAAAAAAAAAAAAAAAATGAAAAGAAATTGCGGAACAAGATGGATCGAAAGATTTCATGCAGTCACTGGATCACAGGATTTTAAAGAGCTTTATAATCACGTTATCGGATCATTTGAAACAATATATCAGTTGGTTAATAATGAAACATCTGGTAGGAGTCTTAGAAACGTTGTATTAGATTTAGAATTTTTGATATTTCTGTTCGTGTTAAATAAGGGATTTAGTGTAAGATTACCTCTATCAGTTATTACAAAATCAAAATAGTGACTAAAAAATAACAGTAAAACTAGCCAATGGTACAGAACAGTAGTTACAAGAACTCAGAAAAAAACACTGAAGAAGTTTTTAAAGACATATTTGGATAAGTAAAAATATTAGCCGACAATTTTGATATTAATATTAAAATGTCTAGACTTTCAAACAAACAAATTCATAAAAATAAAGTTCTAGCAAGTTCACCAGTGCAATTTTACAGAACATCAATATTTATTCCTTACTCGGATAAATTCATTAGTGAGTTAGACGATTGGTTCATAAACCCAGTGGTGTACATTCATTCTTGCTCTGTGGGGGGGGGGGGGGTTAAAAAAAAAAAAAAATAATAGTTCTTTTTTTTTCGTTGCACAGATAAATAAGATAAATAACTGCTATAAATAGATATTATTTTATACAACTTTTTTATCAATTTACAGTTTATTTTTACATAACAGTAAATTAATAATTATTGGAATACAAAAACAGCATAGTTAACGAAAATTTTCAAACACCTATCAATATAATTATTTAATTTTCATAATATTTGTATAATTGTATATTTTAAGTTCAAAGCGTTATAATGAAACTACGAATATATTATATGTCATCAATAATAAATTAATTTTATTTTTATTTTTTTTTGGCCCTGGGGGGGTTTGAACTCGGAAATCCTCCCGTATGTACGCCACTGCATAAACCATCAAGTAACTTGGTCGAATTTCGATTCTTTGTTTCAAGAAAACGGATCTTCTGACATTATATTTGAGTCATAATATAAGTTGTGGCAAAGAAAACTTACCCAAACATTTTTAAACTTCTCCAAATTTTGACTACACTTCCGGTCTCTTCTTCATCAAATGCGAGAATGTTTTAAAACTTGAAGAGGATAAAAACTTATCTTAGAAATTCCATTTCAGAGGTACCTATTTATTTATTTATAAAATAATAAATAACAGTTTAATAATTATCTATATTTTTATTTCATTTTAGGGAAGACTAAACGGATTAACTATGTCTAATAATAATTTATAAATTCGAAAGATAAAATTAGACCAACAGAGGTAATTGAAGAACTGGTGAATAAGAAAAAATGTTTACCTTTTTCAATTTAAAATTTGAAATGAAGAAAAATGAAAACTAAAAGATGAAATTATAATTATTTTATTTAACAAATAAACTGATATTCTAATCGTTGTAATTAATCTAAAAATTAATTTTACTAAAATTGTGACATTTTTTTTTCAGTTATAAAATAATGTTTGTATTCATTATATCTCTTTATTCCTTGTTTCAAAGCAAGAGGAAAAAAAGCTTTATCATATGACTTTTATAAATGTTAACCCCCCCCCCCCCCCAACAAGAAATAATTGAAAATACGCCACTGTATAGATCATATTCTTAAATTTAGATATTTATTTATCAAATCCATACAGAGAAAACCTTTTTTACAAAATAATTTACATATATACCTAATTAATGGATTTTAAAATTAAATTTCTATTGCGTGTTAAAATTAAATGGGAATATGGTATGCTGATATTATTTTTGTTGTTGTAAATTCAATAATAATAAATATTTAATTCAATTTGGTACTTGTATTTTTATTTATTCACTTAAATGAGCAACAGGAACATGAGCTGTAGGTAATGAACTAGTGACGTACCCAGACATTTTTTAGAGGGGGGGAAAATTTTTTATTTTATCTATTATCTAATTCTAAATAAAGTTTAATTCAATACCAACAAATTACTGTTAATAACTATAGTAATAGTCACAATAGTTATACACACATCATCAGGGCCGGATTTAAGGTTGTGGGAGCCCCAAGGCTCACATGAGATCTATTATTGTACTAGCAATAAGCTTAATATCCACCCCAACGCTCCGACGACTGGTGCACGTGTCCAACGACGACACCGAGGGAGGGGGAAATGGAAGCTTAGCGCTCGCTAGGTCGTTAGTCTCATCAGAGTATAGCTGAGTAATTCTTATTATAATTAAGTATTAGTGGTAAAAAATTACCAATACTAATCTAGTGGTTCGTTTTATCACACACTAATAGCACCACTTGTTATTTTTTTTTTTTTTTATTTAAAAGGAAACTTTGCTAACAATTAGTTTCGACAATTATGTTTGCAAAAGTATTACATAAAGGTATATAAAATTAACGACAGAAGATATATTACAAATAAATTAAATTTTTAAGCCAGCCTCGTTGATGAAGAATATAAGTGAGGAAATAATTGGTATAATTTGAAAAAGAGAGGATAGATTGGGTATCGAGAGGGACATTAAAATAGTGGATTAGGGCGAAGAGGCTATTGCGTTGGGGAACCAGTGAGGGACAATGAAAAGTATGTGTGAGATATCGCAAATCATGGGATCATGAGCGTGTAGCATGCATAAAGGGGAGTCATTGAGAGAAAGTTTATAAGAGTGTGAAGGTAGTAGAGTGTGTCCAAATCTTAAGCGTGAAAAAGAAGTAATTATGTTACGATTTAATTTGAGGTTGTGAAACCAAGGATGAGAAGGTATAGACGGTGAGATATTTTTTGTACCAAGGGGCATAATTGGGTGCTAGATTGTTCCATTGGTTGTGCCATAAATTAGAAATATGAGATTTTAGTAAGGGGCAAAAATCGGTCCAGGGAATTGAAGTCGGAGAAGGACAACAGAACGAGGAGGTAGATTTTGCAATGGAGTCCGCTATTTCATTACCATTTATGCCAGAATGGCCAGGTACCCAAAAAAAATTCAACTATAACATCTGAAAGAGAAAGTTCGTATAGGAGTTGCCTGATCCTGATGGAAATAGGGAAAGGGCGGGGATTGAAAAAAATCGGAGGAGATGCTGAGAAGGCTTGATAAGGAGTCAGAAACGATGAGGAAGCTACTGGGAGGGAGGGTAGAAATGGTTGAGAGGGCTTCTAAAATTGCGAAGCATTCAGTAGTGAAAGATGAAGCAGAAGGGGGGTAGATTATTGGACATGGAGATATGTAAATCGGGAATGTAAAAAGCGTAACCGGACGAAAGAGAGGAAACGGAACCATCAGTATAAATTAAGGTGTAATTGGGGAAATGATTTTGGATGTATTCTAAGAAAAGGTTGTTGACGATGATAGGTGATATAGATTTAAGTGACTTGGAGGAAACGTTAATAAAATGTTTGTTAGTGTGAACTTTAGGGGTGTAAGACAGTGACAAATAGTTAGTTTCTTATAAGGGTGATTTTTTGGAATTTATAATAAAGTCGCGAGTTGAAGTTAAGGAATATGCCGTGGATGCAAGAATTGGAAGTGATTTTTTAACATAACGCAAAGAGTAGTAGATGTCGAGGAAAGAGTTAAATATAATAATATAGCGAAGGGAAAGATTTTTTAGAAGAAATTTACCAGCCAACCATCTGATTCTGATATTGAAAGGGGGGCATACTGTTTCAATCTCGACGGCCGCATTAGGGTAGATTTAATGGCACCGATAATTGATTTTAGGCAGGATTTTTGGAGATTATTGATTTTTTTCCAATGTGAATAAGAAGCGGAACCTGATAGGAAGCCACCGTAATCAAGTTTGAACCTAATGACCGCTTTGTATATAATAAGGAGCGTGTAGGGATGTGATCCCCACCACGTATTGGAGATTGTTCTAAGGAAATTGGCCCAAAGAGAGGTAAATTTGGTGAGATGTAGGAGATGGGGGGGGCCCAACGGAGTTTGGAATCTAGTGTTAGTCCTAAATATTTTATACTTTGGACAATTGGGATTGGGAAATCGTTTATAGTGATTTCAGAAAAAAAGAAGATAGCGTCTTCTGGTGAAAAACATGGCCTTAGACTTTTCAGGAGCAATAGAAAAAAAGGAAGAGGATAGAAAGTTTTGTAGGAGATCGAGCGAATTGTTTAATGATACTATTGCAAGATCAAAATTTGAATTGTTGGAGAAAATGACCAGATCATCGGCATAAACTAGGTACTCATAGCCAGCTGTATTTAGATGTATTATAATGAAGTTCATATACAAATTAAAAAGAATAGGACTTAGGCAGCTACCCTGAGGAAGACCTATGAAGGTGGAGCGTAAGTTAGTGGAACCGTATGGGGATGTGAATTTTAAAGTTCTATGTGAAAACAAGAGGGAGATAAGATTAATGAATATAGGGGGTAGTTTTAGTGAATTAAGATAAAATAGAAGAGTTGGTATATGGACTGAATCAAAGGCACCACGAATGTCAATAAAGGCGGCAGGTAGAAAATTTTTGTTATTGAACGCTTGGTAAATTTTGCTCGAAAAATTTGCGAGGCATTCAAGTGTGCCTCTTCCTTTTCTGAAGGCAAATAAATTTATAGAGAGAATAGAATTGTGTTCGAGCCACCAATCAAGTCGGTTTATAAAAATAAATTCCATAATTTTGCATAACGCTGAGGACAAGGCGATGGGTCTGAATGCATTGTTAGCGTTGGCTTTGGGAATAGGTATGACTTTGAATTCATTCCACGAGTTAGGAATTTTATTGATAAGAAGAATTTTGTTGAGAATATTTAGAAGGTATTCGACGGCATTAGTAGGCAAATGTTTGAGCATGATGGGGGAAATATTGTCTAGACCAGAAGCAAATTGATTTACGCGAGGCAATCGCCGCGTTTAGCTCACTTAAGGTAATAGGCGTGGCGATTACGTGAGTGGTAGGTGAATTGGAAATAGACGGAATTGATATATGTGAGGCTTCGGATCGCGAAGGGACGTAACAAGGTGATACTTTACAGCAGAAATCGTCAAACCAACTGTCATTGTGAGGACGAGGGTGAGTAAAAATACTATTGCGAAAGCGTTTAGCGGTGTTCCAAGTAGATTGGATGGAAGATGAAGGGTTGAAATTAATACAAACTTGATTCCAAGCTTGCCTTTTAGATTCTTTTAAGAGACGCGTGGTTGCAACGCTGGCATTGCGATAAATGAGATAATCTTGAATGGATCCTGAACGGATAAAGGTTTTATATAAGGATTTGCGATCGGAAACTGCTTTGGTGCAAGAAGAATTCCATCACGATGGAGAGGGGGGAAAATTACAGCGGTTATTGTGTTTGATAGGAATAGTTTTCTTAGAAATATCTAAGATCATATAAGTGAATTGTTCATTATCTTTTAATGGACAAGTGTAGGAACTGAGAGAAGGGATTGAAGAGTTTATGAGTTGGGAGAAAAGGGGCCAATCAGCTTTATTGAGATGAAATTTAATGTTGGAGGAGAGATCACTGTGTAAGGTGGGTCCGTTATTAGGTGAGAAATTGGGATCAGTTGAATTGACAGATATAATGATGGGTAAATGATCACTACCGTTGGAGTCATCTATGATGCGCCAGGTAGAGAGCCAGAATAAATTTGGGGTAGTTAAAGATAAATCAATGCACGAATTTGTAGAGTTGGGTCTACCTACGTGCGTAGGTGAGCCGTTATTCAGTATATTCAGATTAACGGAGTTTAACGCGTCGTAGATTAAATTACCTCATCTGGTGGGCGTGATGGAACCCCAAGCAGGGTGGTGGGCATTAAGGTCCCCTGTAAAGAAAGAGTTGTGCTCAGCAAGTCGGAAGAGAGAAAGCCAAACTTCAGGGGGAATAGGGGAGTCATTTGGACTGTAACAGGACCAGAAAGATGTGTTTGGTAAACCGTCAATGTTTGCTATTTTTTTACCTATTAAATCAATGTTATTTTCTAGAAGTAGTTGTTTTAAAGAGGGATTAATTTCTATTAAAGAAACATTAAATGAGGTGTGGGCTGCAATTGCATCGCCGCCATAACCGTCAGTTCGATCTTGTCTGAATAAATTAAAGTGAGGGATAAAACAATTGCGGGATGTGAGTAACCAGGTCTCGGAAATGAGTATTATGTAGGATTTGTAGGAGAAAATGAGGTTTTGAATAGAAGGGAGTCTTGCAGGAAGACTGCGGACATTCCATTGAAGAAGATTAATCATTAAAAGAGATAACGGAGGTGTTTGGAATAGAGAGACAAGATAAGAAGGATGATTCGATTAAATTTTGAAGAGAAGAGGGAGATAAGGGGGAAGAGTTGGGGGAGTTGGATAAGGATTCGGAAAGTTTGATGCAGAAGGCGTTAACCCATGTTAGATCAGCATGAGTAAGTTTGGATCCTGGGGCCGATTTTTACTAGCATAACCTAAGAAGTGCCCATTTGGTAGAGAAAAATTATTTTGGTTTGGAACATGAAAATTGGTTAGTTTAGAATAGGAAGAATGGTTGTTATGTTTCCTATGTGGTGCATATCACCATAGTGATAATGAGATTGAGAAGTTAACGGGGGAAAAGAACTCGTGGAAGTGATTGAGACTTGATGAGAAGGATTTGTCACAGGATGTTTGTTAACAATATTTGAATAGCTAAATGCGCCTGAGGAGTAATTTTTTTTCTTGAGAGAGACCGCTTCACGGAAAGGTAGGTTTTCTGTAGCCACAATTTTCTTAACATCCCTTTGGAATGTCCACTCTTGACAATTCCGATCGGTAGAGAGATGGGGGAGTTTACAGAAGATGCATACTGGATCAGTAGAGTTTGATGAAGGGCAGGTA
Organism: Sipha flava; assembly: GCF_003268045.1. Classification (NCBI taxonomy): domain Eukaryota; kingdom Metazoa; phylum Arthropoda; class Insecta; order Hemiptera; family Aphididae; genus Sipha; species Sipha flava. The sequence goes on from NW_020273058.1 coordinate 1,726,306, forward strand.
GTTATTGAGTGGTCATTTAAACCGCAATGACTGCATTTAATTTTACTTCGACAGAATTTTGCCGTGTGGCCAAAGCGTAAACAGTTATTACACTGAATGGGGGAACGGACGCTGGGAGAGATTTTGAAAGTGACGTTGTAAATCGATAGAGCATCTGGTATTTTAGGGGATAAGAATTTAATTTCTACAACCCGAGTAGGAATTAAGATATTTTCTTTTTTGATTGAAATGCGTTTAAAGGCAATTGCACGGACTGTATTATTAAGTCCTTCCCAGAAATCTTCTTCGGTTAGGGAACTATCGACTCTGATTATTCCGAAAGAGTATATGAGCGTAGATGGAATATATGCTGTGAATCCGATGTTTGCGAGTAGAGGGGAGGAGAGAAAGTTGTTTGCAGACATTTTAATATTGAAGGTGATTTTTATTTTTTTGTGACCTATTGGTTTGATGTTGTCTATACCATCAAAATTTGAAGAAAAGATTTTTGCATATTTTAACGGATGCCAGTGATCAATATTTAGGTTTAAATCTGAATGTTCAGCAATGGTAGTGTACGGACCAGTGTAATCCGCGGAGAAGTGTTTATTAAGTTGTTCGAGATTACGTGACGATTGCATTACGTTTGAATCGGAAATTATATTTGTGTTTATATTATCGGCGAAGTTTGTTGAATTTATGGTAACAGAAATATTAGCGTGATCAATAGTAGAATGCAATAAAGTTGAGTCTATATTCATATTATTATCGGCCGCGTCATTAGAGGAGTGAGATAACGAGATATCGTAATTAAATGTACTGCTGGACATTTTTAGAACTGATGGATTAATATTGATCTGCTGTAGAGTGGGAGAAATGGGGCTTGTTGGATTTGATACCTTTTTAGTTTGAGAAGCTTTTTTGCTGGTCTTAACGGTCCAATTCTGATCCGTGTTGTGCGATCTGGAGGCATTGGATAGCTTTTAATTTTTCCAATTGAGCTGTTGTGATCATGCGGACGATTGTTGCCGTCGCCGGCATTGTACAAAAGGCGATAGCAGAATGTAGATAACGGAGCGACGAATTAACTAACGACTAACTTCGATGGTTGACTTATCGCGAATGCTTGTCAAACTTAAAAAAATGGAATTTTTTCTTTGCAAATTACTAGAAAAATTAAAAAGAAAAGTTAATCATTTTGTGGAGGCTTCTTATTCATTGAATCTTGTGGGGACCCTTGTCCCCCCCCCTAAATCCGGCCCAGCACATCGCATATATTCTGCACAAATGTTTACTATGATTTGAAATCAATTTTTATTTTCAAATTTAATTTTGGATTTATTTAGAATTTTTTTAATAATTTTCAATGTATATGAGTATGCACAGCGTGTAACGTGTATTAGCCCGAAAAACGTACGATATGCGTCGTATCGTGCAATGATAATTGAAAATAAAATATTAAATTTTTCCATTTTTATAGATTTTATAGTTAATATTAGGGCTCGGATTTTAAAACATAATATTAATAATTTAAAGCATAGTAAATAACAAAAAAAGCAAAAAAAAGCATTACAAAAAATTAACATAAATTAGTTATAATTTTATAAAACTGAATAAAAAAAATTGAAAAATTAATTTAAATTAAAAAAAAAATTTACTACCATGTATTTGGCAAGATTTCAAGCAGTTAAACTGACTCTATTATCTGACAAGATATTTGTATACATAGAAAATGACCGCTCTATATCCAGTGCCGCAAAAATTGGGTGTGAAGAGTGTGTCAAACACACGGGCCCCAAGGCTTACATACAATTGGGGGGCCCCCTAGTCCTAGCCTAAAATAAACTACACTTTACAAACACACGATTATTTAAAAATATTATATTAAAATTTTCTTTCTATTTAAATATAAAAAAAAATCTAATTTGGTTGGTTTTATGGGGCAGGATCACTAGTTCTGTTGAGTGTATTTTTGAGGGCGGAACATTGACACCGGGCACCTTGAAAACAATTTTAAGGCAGATTCATTATAAAAAACAAAGGGAAATTATGTAAAGTATAATACCTGTCTCTTAATTCATTAGTTTGAACTCGGTCATATGTAGTTCTGTTTTCTCAAGAGAATAACGGTTATAAAAGAATTAACCTCAAATGTCCTACTTTACATGCAACCAGTATACCACAAACTAACCAAAAGCTCATACTGAGCCTCAGCTGCCGAGCCCTCCATAAAAACTTAACAAGAGAAATAAATTTTAAACATTTATCAGAACTGTAACATACATTTTTGGGTAAAACATAAAATTATATAAAAAAAAAACAACATATAATTAATCAAAATCAACTTTTTTTTATAGTTAAATAAGAAAAAAATACTGAAATAACATAAACAAAATTTTACTTCTTTAAAATAGATATATAAATACAAGTTAAAATAGTTATAAAAAAAAAAAGATGTTATAAATATTGAATATCTGTAAATTGCCCAGTATAGAAAGTGTACAATTCTTCTCTAGCATTTTCATAGCGGTTAATATGCTGGTAATTATTGAAATGCATTTGCATGGATGTGTTGTTAGAAAATGTTAAGTGACATAACGGACAACATAGTTCTTCCAGAGACGAATTGCTGCAGTAATGGTTTTGACTAAATCTAAAATATATATGTTGAGCATAATAACATGAATATAAAGAAATAATATTTATAATTTTTAACTTGCTTTTCTTTTAATCTCTGAATTTTACATAATTTGTACATCAATTCTTTACATTCCCCATGCGACATAGTTGGCGATAAAATAACTCCCCATAATAGTTTATAAACATCAGCACCAGCCATAGGATGATTAACAGGGCTATTTTCTTGGTATGGGGACTGTAATCTTGATTTTGGAATTGATCCCCATAAATATCTTCTCAAAAAAGGTTCTGGAGCTTTGAATTTAGTAGGCAAGCTAAATACCCTGTTTCAAATGTAGTTTAGTTAAGATTTGTTGAAAAACTAAAATAACATATAAATATCATACTGCATCAATTTAATTTGTAAATTATGTTGCAATTCAAAAATGTCGCCAGGTCCTTCTTCATCTTCTGGATTGACACATTTGTTTAATAGCATTCTTATAACATTTATCTAATGAAAAAACAATACAAAATCAAAACAAATGATAATTTTTTTTTTTTTATGACAATATAATTATTATACTTTGCTTAAAATGGAACTATCCATTACAGTATCAAATGTAATTTCAATATCATTTTCTCCAAATAATGGTCTCGATGTAATTGGATCATATCCTAATCCACAAATCGCTCCAATCATTTTTGTAAAAGAAGGGTTATACCTAAGAACAAAAATAATAAAATAATTATTTAAGTAATATTAATATAGGAAAATATTACATATAGATATAAAATATTTATTTAAATTTTAAATTTAAACACTCATCTTGTTTACCAAAAAATTATATTTTTTGTTTTCTTTTTTTAAATTTTTAATTACTATTAAAATTTTTTTTTTAATATATATGATTATTATTTTTGGTGTAAATACTTAATATCATATATATTTATTATCTTACATCAAACTCTATAAAACTTAGAATTGGTAATCAAATTAAATTATTAATTAGCAGAAAAATAGTAATATAATATAATATAATACTATTTATACTATGTAATACTTGAGTAGAACCAATTTTTTTTTTTATAAAAATAAAGCTTACCGGATTTCTACACAAGGTGAGAATAAAAGACAAATAATAGCAGGTATTCCAGGAATATTTGGCATCATTGTTGTATCCCAAAGGGTCAATCTCTCATTTTCATTCATACAAACATTTCCAGCAACAAACAATCTGGAAAAAAGACATAATAAATATTTCAATCAATGTCATATTCAAATAAAAATTGTATACTTACCTTTCGTGATAATCATTAGGGTTAGTGTCTAATAAAACTGAATTCACAGATTGACTTTCGATTTTAACAATTTTAGTAATATTATTATGACTTATTCCATTAACGGTCATTTCTAATGGACTATTAGGTCCTTTAAAATGATGCTACATTAAAACAAATTGTGAAATTATTTAAGATTTAAGAATATACAATTTGATTGAAATAAATAAATAATAATAATTGCATTTATGTTAGGATATTGGTATTTAAAAACCAGATACTAGTTGATAATTTTAATTAACAAAATTCATAGCATTTACTATCAACAACACAAAAAATCAATTATTGTTAATATATCCTAAATTAATTAAATTAATTATTTATTAGTTCTAATATAAATTAGACAAATAATATACACACAATATACGACCAGAGAAACAATATGTTTTATGCAAGGTTTAAATATCTTATTACTTTATTATAAAAACTAAGGTTGAAGAAAATAATTTCATAAGCCATATAATATGTTATGTATATTTAAATACACAAATTACTTAAATATTTAAACAATTAAAGAATAATTTTAATTATATTACCATTGTATAAGATTCTGCTTCTGTAGGGCTTTTTAAGTAACATGAGATATTAGACATTTGATAGAGTTCATTCTTCGCATTTCCAATAATTCTTAACCTTTTTTCGTGATCCATCTTAAATTTAAAATATAGACATTTAATATTTATAAGTTAATATATTTAAAAATAATAAAATAATTTTTTATTCTATTAATGTATTATTATTTACTGTATTATAACTTTTGAAGCTGGGATGAATTTTTTGTAAAGTTTTGATTAATATATCCAAAGTTATAATTTTACATTTAATTTAAATTATAAATATTTATGTCACATATTGAAAAAACACTAGTCAATGAAATTTGTTATTATTTTTTGGTTTATTTATGATTGGAAATTCGTTATTAATAAAATATTAATTCACAACTAGACAAAGAAATATTAATTTACACTTATAGTCATTTTAAAATTTTAATTACAAATATAAAATGCAATACATTATAAATATGTAAACATGTTTTTATAAAAAAATAAGATTGATTTTTATTGTAATTTATTTTATTAACTAAATTAATTAATATAATACTTTATTATATTTAATATTGATTTATTAAAAAAATACCAGCAGTTGACCACAATATGTTATCATGCAATAATCATATCCAATTATAGTTAGAATTTTAAATAAATACTTTTGAAGCAAACGATTCTTCAGATCGTTTAGCTAAGTTGTGCTTAATTAGCTCTTCTGGAATTGAAATATATTCTCCTTCATTTATGTATTTTAGATCTTCAAATGAGACAATACCATTAACTATAGAATATATCTAAACAAAAAGTTTAATTTATAATGTTTCTATAAATTATAATATGGAAAAATTAAAGACAAATATAATATTAATAATAATGTATGTTTTTTTTTTTATGATTAAAAGATAATTAGCTTAGGCAAATAATTAAACAATTTTACACAAGTTATTATACTATATAATAACTTTTAAAAAGTAATACATTATAGTGTTATTGTTATTAGTTAAAGTTAATTTTCAAATAAATACCTAAAAAAAAAAAAAAAAATAACTAAATATTTTACTTTTCCGTAAAATACTCCATTAGAATTTTCAACTATTTTAAATATTTCATTAGCTTCATCAGACCAATTACTCTCCAATTTTCCATTTGTTGATGGACGAATTTTTGCAATTGTACATTGAAAAGCTAATGCTGGTATACTATATATTTTAGTTTTTATATCTTCATTAATAATGCTGAATATATTTTCCACTAATACATCAACTGTTTCTCCAAAATCTATCAAAAAAAAACTAATGCAAACATTTGTTTTTAATTATTTAATTGCTTAGTAATTTTAATATTTATTTAATAATGAAAATATTCACTCGGTATTTTTCTCGAGGACCAGGTATAAAATTCATTAATTTTGCCCTGTAGTTATCATTTTTATACATCACAATATAAAATTCATTAATTGCTAAATCTCTCACATGAGTTTTAGTATAATTTATTTTATTACTTAAAGTATTCCATATATTAGAAAGCTTATTAGTATATGCTTCACCATAGAGATGAGCCCAAAAACACGAAATAGATTCAAACTGAAATCAAATTCAAATAAATAAAAATTATAAAAAATAAAATGCTTATAGATAATAGTTCATAGTAAGGAAAATATTAATATAATTATCATTATTTTTGCTGTCATAGATTAATTCTTACATTCAAATACATTAAATATAAATCAAGTGAATTACATTATGAAAAATGTATGTACAGCATTACATGTACAAAAACCTTTTAGTTTTTTAATTTTTCAATAAAATTGTTTATATAAGTAAATCCAAATTTATGAAAAACAGTAGAAAATTATCTTTAACCTGTCATTGTTGATGTTAATACATTTCACTCACATAATTGCAATTTTTGGAACTACTGGTTGTAATGTGTTTCTATTTTAACAGAATTATATATATGCTTCATTGAGAGGTTCATGAAAATAAATACTAGGAAATACTATGAGTTGTAAATAAACTATGTTATCAAATCTTGAAGCAGATAATTAATTTTATTTTTACATTATTTCAGGTAACAAGCAACGATATTTTTAAACAGAACATTGCTTTCATGTTGTATAGTCTTCCTATAGTATCATTTATTAATTTTTAATGGTCAGTATTCTGGTATAATATTGTGCGTTTGCATGTCAGTGTTATTTTTTTGTGTACATTTGTGTATCTCGTGAATTTTTTATCGTATTCAAATATTTTGTGATAACCAAATAAGTACTGTGTTGGAAGAACTTGATGAAGATGTAGAATCAAATGACAGTAATGATTTTGACATTAACTGATTTTGTAATAGTTTACCCAACTTGTATAGTATAATCAGGGTTGGGAAGGATAATTAAAAAAAAAGTATCATGATACATGATACATGAATTTAGTGTATTTAGATACATTGTTACTTTTATACTTCCAATTTAATTTTATTAACTTTTAAATGTAAAAGGCTTATACAATACAATATACAGTCCATACTCTATAGTACTATATACAGCAGGTACTTATAAATTCATCAATATTAAATAATACAATAAGTCAATACATATTATAAAATATTTCACTATAAATTATAGTCTATAATACATAAATACACCAAAATTAAATAAAAACAACATCTTCATTTTTACTTATATATAGTTAGTTTATATTACATTATAGTTATACATGTGTATAATTGGTTATGGATTTATGATTAAAAATAAATATATACGAGTAGATTAGATTGGTCGTGGTCTTAAGGATTACGGTTTTAAATTAAATGTTATATTTTTTCAATAAAATCTTGATTTCCTTTAAGAAAAATTAATTTTTCAAACATTTTGTCTGATAGATTAGATCTATTAGGTGAGTGCACAAAACTAGTAAATGAAAATAAATGCTTAACAGGATTAGATGAACACAGACTTGTATTATAATTTATAAACAGTTTTTTTATAGTTTTTTAAACAATTTAATGATTTGTTATTGTCGTTAAAATAGATGACTAATTCAAGCTCATTTTTTGATTTATAATATACAGTATAATAAATAATAATAAGTACATTACTTTTATATGCAGTCGAAAATTTGTAGTGAATTTAAGAGATCCAGAAAATATTTTATTTTATTTTTTAACATATTGGCATGTCATACACAATTCTTTTACAGCATAATCAGAACCATTTTGTTCATAAGACACATTTTTAAAATATTTTCCATTCAATAATGGTAGAATTTTAATATTTTGTTCAGTAAAAAAATATAAAGAAATCAAATATGAAAAAATTGTCAACGGCTTTATAATTATTTTACTGACAGTACGATAGAACGAATAAAATGGTGCACCAATAATAGTACACTACAGTTAATTATCAGTACTTTTGGTTTTATTTTCTAATTTATGTGGAAAGACCTACTACAATTACAGCCATATCTATATAAAAAAAAAAAAAATATGTAGAGGATTCATATTTTATGAGAACAAAAATTTGAGTTTAGTGCTTATCTGTATGACTGTAATTTTCAAATTATCTTACAAGGTATAACATTGTGTAGTTAATGTTTTCGTTGTTTATTTCAGCTCGATCACACCTGGACATTTATTTTTTGTAAAAATACAATTCATGACACACTTTTTTTATTACTTGGTACTATTCATTACAAATTTTTACAATAATAGTATCTTGAATTATTTGGAAAAAAAAAGATACATGATACTTGCATAAAATGTATCTTTGATACTGTCCAACCCTGGTTATAATAATGAAAATGAAAAAGAAATTGATGAGTCTGATGATACTGCTTAACGATCATTTTTTTTTTTTTTAATTCATTTTAATTCAATAATTTTAAATAAACTTATAAAATTTAACAAATATATTAGAAGTAATTGTAATTTTTTTTTTTTTCTATCAAAAATACTACATGTTTAATGATGTAAGCAAAACACTCACAAGTCAAAAATGATGTTAAATATATAATGTAGCCCATGACAGGTTAATGTTGACTTCATATAACTCAACATGATGAGTTATTTAAAATTATATTCTTAAATTCCAATCAAAGTTATTATTTAAATTAAATAAAAACATTCTAACATTAATACTAAATAAAAATAATAACCATATTATTTATAAATATTTAACAAAATCAAAAAAACCTTAAACAGTACTTACATGTGACACTGATAAGGTTATGTGTTTAACGTTGGTTTGGATCTCTTCAATTATTGATTTTTGAATGGGTAATATCTCCTGTGGTAATTTTTCTTTTTGAGAAGCAATATTTTTTGTATATAATTCTAACTTTTTTTGTGCATCTTCAGGTCTAAAAAAAAAGAATGAGCGATTAATTTTTTTTTTTTTTTTATAATAATTTAATATTGTTTAAAATTAAAATCTCATAGATATAAAATAAACATACAAATATACAATGTAATAGTCATTAAACAAATATATATATATATATATATATATATATATATATTTATTTATTTAACAATATACTTCTTATAATTTTAGTTAATCACAATCTCTACACAAGTTAACTCAAAAATAATGTGATAAAATATGTTAGATATTTAGTATTTAGTATGCTGGTGTATTTATTTGTATACACATTTCTATGTTCATTTTTTAAGATTTTCTTGATCAAATTTTACAATTTGATATACACAATCTGTATAACGTAGAGAATAAGTATGTGATAATATGCAACAAGTAACTACATGAATTTTTATATTAAGAAATCACCCATGGTGACACTCAGTTGGGAATTAAAAAAAATATAAAAATTATTTTTAGAAGAAAAACTCTTAATTATAATTTCTTTTTTAATATGGTTTGAAGTGATAATTTTATTTATTCATGTGACAAACATTAAAAATTAATTATTTATTACTAATAAAAAAGGTACTACTATTAATGAATGATTAATATGAATTCACTATGTAAACTTACTTCAGTAAAGGAATTTTGAATGCAAATTTTAATTGATTCATTTTGAGAGCAATATAAACACCAAAGGATATACTTCCAGGTACTAATTGACTTCCATTAAGATTATTTTTATTCTTCAGATCATTTACATTTGTCATGGGAAATTCAATAAACACTTTGCTGCAGGAAAAAACATTTCCATTAATTTTAACATAATAAAAAGAAAAATATCTGGTACAAATATTTTCAAAATTTTACTGGAAATATAACATATATTTATTTTTATATTGATAAAAATATCAAAAATAGATCACATTATCAAAACTAGTAAATGATAATGATAAATATTTAAAATATTTAATCATTGATAAAATATAATATTTTGATTGTTAATGGATTATAAATTATTTTTAAAATTAATTATATATTTGAAAATGTAAATGTTTATATAATAAAATACATTTTTCTATTTTTAAACACTTCATAATTTTAAATTTAATACATATGGTATTTTTCAAAAATCTTTTTATTTCTCAAGTTCTTCAAAACACAGATTACTAAATGTATAATAAGATAAAATTTTAATGATATTTTAGAAAATAATCACTATAATGATAAAATCATACATTTCTCTTGAAATTAAAAAATATATGATAATGATCAAAACAGTAATTTTTTATAGCATAAATAAATAGTCTGATAACTAGGATTTGGGACTTGAAGTATTTAAATTTTTTTTTTTATTTATTGTAAAATATGGCAGTGTATGAAATAAATTCATTTTTTTGATGCTATGATTTAAAAACCCAAATTTGAATGCGCATATTGTATATTTTTGCATATAAACTTTGTAATTAAGTTCTTATTTGTACCATTATTGTACTTATTTTGCATATTTTGACAAATGATTCAAATTTAAAAATTATATAAATTTGAATTTATCGAAAAAATAAAATATTTAAGCAATCATATGTATCTACTTCCTATTTGCAATATATAACTCACAGCTCTATATAATGTTAGAAAAATAACTTGATTTTTTAGCTTATTTTTTAGCCATTAGAACGGCTCGTATAAAGTATCTCCCAATGTAATAATGTTAATAAAAATGAAAATAAATTTTTATGTTCATGTCAAACTAAAGAATTCCTGATAAATATAATTCAAACTACAACAATTTCAAACTAGTTTATAACTTTTTGTTATTTTTTTAAATTTTTAATTACGTAATACTAATTTATAATTATTTATAATAATAAATATATTAAATATGTATTTTAATGTTTATTATTGTTTTTAAGTGCAATAAGTGCCAAACCCTACTGTTAATATTTTAAAACTATGGCTTAGGCCATTCATACAAAGCTATTTATAAGAAAATAATTACAGATGAAAATCACTAACTAGTTCATGTTGAGTCACTACCTTATGCTATTCAATTTAATACAACAGATGACGCTACTAGTAAGTAATAAATTTGAGATAAATTCTAAGTGATTCAACTGTCAAGTCACCTTTAAGTTTTTTTATCATTTTAGTTTTTTAATGGCCAACAGATCCTTTTTTGTTTTGTATACATTTTGTATAATATATATAATATATATATATTATATAATCATATTTTAAATTATAAAACATGAATAAGCAAAAAATTAATTTAAAGTTTTTAGAAGTGGAGAAACATCAAGTTTTATACAGAAAATAGTATGTTAAAATGTTATTTTTATTGTTAAGTTTAAAGGTAAAGGTCAAATGACAATATAGTTATTTGATTTACAACTTGTGAGATAAATAGTTGTTACTGGAGTCCTTTTTTTTGTACATAGTTGTGAACATAGGCGTACACACGTGGATCGCTGGATGTGCCTAAGTTCCCCTTGAAATGTTGTAAACAGGACCTTAAAATTTAAGTGTAAGAGAAAGAGGCCAGTATTTTAACTAATGTTGCTAAAATGGAATGTAATTTATTCTAAAATATTTGATAAAAAATAAATAATATTACATTATGGAAAAAATAAAATTTTTTTTGCAATAACTTATTATGATAATATAACAGCTATAATTGATTAAAAAAGTACAAATCATAAATAATTGAAGTTATCTGAAAAACTATATGAGATTTAAGGAAAAAATATTCATAAGGACTAATGAACCACAATATAAAATAAAAAATTAAAGTTAGGTTTATTTAATTATTTATACATTATAATTTAAAAAATATACCTATATATTTTGTTAGGATAGGACCCAAAAGTATTGTCACCCCCTGAAATACATGCTTGCGCACACTTATGGTTGTAAAGAAAACAATCTGCTTTTATGAAGTTTATGTTTTTTGGATCTCTGATACAAATATATTTCAAAACAGTTCATTTTTCACATGCCATTCTGAACATACATTTAATGGTCTTTCCTCCCTCTGCTAAATCTATAGTTACTTTTTCTTTTCACATTATTCAATACTGATTGAGGGTATGGTTTCATCACATATTTTGATAATGGAAATGCTTCATAAGCAATATAGTGATAAGTAAATCGGTTACCATTTTCATCATATGTTAACGACGAAAGAAAAGGGATATTAAATCCAGCAATTTGGATCCAATGTTTCATTATTAGAGCACTGAGTTTTGAACATTGTGAATAAACCGTCAGTGTTATAGTAAGCTAATAACAAAGTAAAATTATAAAATTTATAGTTGAAATTGGAAGAACCATTATTTAGAAATTTTTATGAATAGCCCCCGTAAATGAACGAAGTCACTAATTCATTAGTAACTGAAAAATAATTAAAATCACTAAACAGTTAAGTTATTTAAGAATAGCTCAGTTTGTGAAGGACCTTAGTCCTAATATATCATCTTGTAGATAATACTTGTTATTATAATTTCATAAGCATATTTATATACTTTTTACTTTGTAAATAAAAAAAGGAGGAAAGAAATTAGAAAATATAATTGTTCTTACTTTGAAGTACTAAAATGTGCAGTGGGTTTCCCAACTAAGTTGGTAGGAAACATGTTTTCAATAGCTTCTTTATATAATACTTTGGGTTGGTCATTTGGAAAACCAGTAAAATAAACAGTTCGATTAGGATCATGTTCATCTAAAATTTTCAATACATGATGTTCATCCATATATGCATTTGTTATTCCACGTATAAAGTAATTAGGATAAAATGATCCAGCTAAAATTACCTTAAAACAAATTTCTTGAAATAAATAAATATTTGAACAAATTTTAGCAGTGGATTAAAATTACATTTTTTTAAACTTTACCTTACAAGCCATTGCTTTTTCTTCTGGTTTAACCCATTTCATTTGACCAGAGTTCACTACTATATTAAAACTTCTTTTCAATCTATTAGTCACATCATCAACTAAATCATATAATTCTCGAATGGCAGATAATTCTATAAAATTTGCAGAGGCCCAGTTTCTTTCAAGATTTCGATTTCGATCAAATTCTGGTTTTCTTTCAAGCCATCTCTAATAACATCATTAACAAACATAAAATACAATAAAAAAAATAATTGTATCATTTTCACTTATATTCTAATCCACTTTATAATAAGTAATTATGCATTATGTATAACTTTCAGATAAATGTATATAACAAATTAGTTATATGATTTTTATTTTACCTATACATACATATAATAAAACTTTTTAACTATATAAAACTTATATATAAATTAACACGTTGACTGCCACAAGCCCGCCGGCGACCCAAGTGATGTCTTTTATTGTGAAGCCATTTGGGTCGCCGGCGACCTAAATCTTAAAGTTGAAGGATTTTATTGTTTTTTTTTTTAAAAATTATCAAAATTGTCTTGTCTACGCCATGATCCAATCTAAATATTGTTCTCTCCAAGCCGTAAAGAACTAGATACATTTAATGTTGATGATAAATTTGGCAGCCCACGACCCAAGTGGCATTTCACATTAATAATATGATTTAGGTCGCCCGCGACCCAAATGGTTTCACAATAAAAGACATCACTTGGGTCGCCAGCGGGCTTGTGGCAGTCAACGTGTTAAATAAAACTTAAACTTTATACATATAACTTTAATGTTATATATCAATATTATGTAATCACATTTTTCATAAAATATAAAAAGTAATTATCTGTTTTGTTAAGGGTATTAAAATGTTAAGTGGACAAGATATTTAAACATGTCTATATAATTATATTGTAAATACTTGATATGGACTAATATATGCAATTGGATCACTACAAGAATGATTAGCCCAAGTTAACTTTTGTGTGTAGGCTTCTAAACGTTTATTAAAAGGCTGACTAAAAATACTTTTCAATGATAGACCACATGCTGAAAACAGATAAATTACAATTATTAATATTATTACAGAAATTTAATATTTAAAATATTAGTTTTTAGTTAAAAAGGTATAATTTAATAATATTAAAAAATAGCTATAATTAGTAAAAATATTTTATTATTTACTTTATACATTATTAATAAAATACATTTTACTACATTAAAATAAATAATTATTAGAGATGAGCTAATATTAAATTTTACTAATAACTGATAAACCAATATATATGATATAATACCAAACTCATTATTTAAAATATCGAAATAAAATGTATAAAGATTATTATGCTATAGAATATATTACGTTTTATTTTAAATTATTATATTTTATTTCAATAGGTTATAATGCATGAATTAATTTTGGGTTGAATTCATGGTATGAATAAATAAAATGGTTAGGTATTACAATGAAATGTTGAACATGTTAAAATATAAATAAAATAACTGTTACTATAAAATTAAAATATAATTAAATTATTCATAGTATAATTTAATATATATATATATATATATATATATAAAATAAATAGTAAAATGTTTAGATCAAGAGAAATCAGTAAGAATTTAAAAGTTAAGATGTACTTAACTTTGTTAAGACCAATTGTCCTTTCTGGAGCAGAAACATGGTTACTTAAAAAAACTGAGGAATTAAGGATGGCAGTGTTTGAAAGAAAAGTACTTAAGAAAATGTATAAAGCACACTTTGATGACTAGACAAATTAATGGAAGAAACTACACAACAATGAACTGCAATCCCTTTTTCAGCGATCAAATATTATACTGGAAGAGATTAAAAAATGAGACTAATTTGGGCAGAACATGCCTGGAGGAAACAGTCACTGATAAAAAAAAAAAGAGAAAAACCCAGCAAGGAGGCAACCTCTTGGAAAACCATGTTTAATATGAGAAGATTGCGTAAAATAATTACTGAAACAGTGGAACCGAATGGTTATTGGCAGGATCTAGCAGATGAGATAAACAGCAGTATGTTTATTTAGAGGTACGGTTTTGATTGACCAAAATAAAAGAAGAAAAAGAACTGTTACCAAGACTAATATCCGTTAATAATTAATAGAAGAGCTTATTCAGAGAGATACTAATTACACATGTAATTTAATCACAGAATCTAAAAATCTTTTATAGAATTTATATAAATTCTATTAGTATTAAAATTTGTAAAATAATTATATGCATATAACATTGAATAGATGTTCATAAATATAACTATGATTTATAGTTTATTTTTTTTAAAAGTTTATCAAAATCAAATTAATATGCATTAGAAAATGTAATACTTCTAAATTATAACACTTTAAGATTAATTAGCCTCAAATATTTTTCTTGTGAACAATTTTTCTTAAGACAAATTAAATTTAAACAGAAAGTAAGGTTTAAAAATTAATCAATTTGTAATAAAATACTTAATTTTATTTGGTTGTTAAATAAACATTCAAAATATAAAAGAACTTGTCAGCTAGATCAATGTTCTACCATAATAGAAAATGCTTGTTATTTTTTTTTATTTTTGTAAAATAAATTAACGTTATAATATTATTAGTGTAATATTACTTAATTCACTTTGTGCAACTTATGACTAGACGGTTACTCTGAAGAAGATGATATATTCCACACACTTAAAGAACACCTTGTCCTGGTTATCAGGCCATTATACTCAGGTGGAATGGTTCTCTTAATGCTGGAGAACTCATTCAACTAGGCTGTGATTACCTGTTTTGCTACAAATGTGATAGCCATGAAGGATGGGGAACATGAGAGACAATCTCAGCAAAAGATAGTTCCTTCAAGGTAGACGAAAAGGAAAGTAGTGCAGAAGAGGTCTCTAACCGATGCAAGTCCTGCTGGTTTTCAGTCAAGGGGTTCCAACCACTGAGGTTGTTACATTAATTTTAAAAGAGGTCAATAACAGGGACTGTTCAATTCTAAACCAAATTAGTCTATGAGGGGATGACTATAAAAGATTATCCTACAGTTGTCCCAAATAAATGTTGTTTTAATTAATGATGGAGACCCTCCACTTGAAGAACTGCATAACGGCATTTCCAGGTAGCTGTTGTTAAATATTACTGATTTTTCAGAGGTAAAAAAAAGGTTTAATGGTTAAAATTATACTATTATTCCTCATTTATTAAAGATGACAGCTGTTAATCACTGAAATCTAGAGTTATTATCCACTTAGCATCTAATCAATGCACTACAGCGGCGGATTGGCCTGCCGGGATACTGGGAAAGTTCTCGGTGGGCAGGTAGTCATATTATAACATTGGGCCAATGTATTTGGATAAAAAATTATTTTATAAAAACAATGTATTTAAGTATATTTTATTTAAATGTAAGATTGTGGTGAAAACCTAGTGTAAACTTGATGAAAACAATTCTACAAACATTTAATCAATGAACAAAGGAGGCTTTTATGGAAAATTATCATTATTGGATGGTAGGCCAGTCATACGGTTATTTCCTGGGCCGAAAAGTTTAGCCAATTCGTCGCTGATGCACTATACTTGTTTTTTAACATAATAAATATATTTACCCATTATTATGGATTCACTTAAAATATTAAAAATGTATCCAAAATAAATTAATTTTGACATAGGTGGTTCTAATGGTAAATTTGCCATTACTTTCCCCATATAAGTAATATCACCATCTGTAGTTGATATTATTCCATTTACTGTAGGCAATAGAGCTCCAACCTAAATAAAATTACAAAGAAATAAAATCTACAATAGATTTTAAAGTTACTCATTTAAATACATAAACTTAAGAAATTATTTAAACCTGTTTAATAAAGTACTTTAATATAAATAATAAATATTAATATTAAATAAAACTTAATAAAAATAATATTAAATAAAACTTTAATAATAATAAAAGTTCACCTGTTTAAGAGTAACTACTGTAAGAGCAATGTTTTTTAAACTTGGAGGTTCTAAGGCATTTGCAAGAAGTTGTTTTGGGGTTCCCATATCCAATATTTTAGACATTAATACAATACGACTAAGTGAACAACGACACATTTCTGATACTTCATCAACAATAAAATCCTAAAAATAAAGTTAATAGTTATAATTTTAACCTCATAAAAACATTTAAAGAACACTTACTGAAAACATACTCTCAGGGACAAGTCTATAAACCCTACCATTATTAACTCGCCCCACTCTTCCAGCCCTTTGTTCACAATTACTTTTTGATGCCCAAGTCATAATCAACATTGAATAATTTGATTTTAACTCATTTTTAATTTGTTTCATTAAACAAAAGTCTATGACTAAATGTACAAAAACAATAAAATAACAAATTAAAAACATTTTTTTTTTTTTTTTTACATGTACTAAAAATTACCATATTCAATATCAGGAACGGTAATTGAACTCTCTGCAATATTTGTAGACAAAATTATTTTACGATAATTTAAAGGTGGCTGTTCAAAAACACGATCTTGTTCTTCATTAGTGATTGATGAATGTAATGGTATCAGTGTCCATTTATGATTCCTGAAATATATCAATTTAAGAAACAAATTCAAAAAATAATTACAAAAAATTCTTACTCTGAAACCATTACATTTTCCATAAGTCTATGCATTTCTTCAATTTCAAAAATACCAGGCAAAAACACCAACACCGATGGTTTTATAATCGAGTTACCTGATTCCAATGTATCAAATGCTTTCACCAATTCTATAGCTGTCTTATATCCTGTACTTTCAATTTGAGGTTTATGAAATTCCATTCTTCGGGCCTAATATAAGCAAATACTAATTAGATGAACAATAATGTTAATATATTTATATAACCAACGTTAAAATATTTAAAAAAATATTGAAATCTTAATAAACATAAATAATTTAGAATGAATATTTATTATAATTAATTTTAAGAGTTTGTAAAAAACAAATATACTCACAGAGGGTACAATATCAAACAAGTCATCCAAATAGTATTTATGAATAAAGAAGTTCTTTTTATCACCAACTTTAATTTCACATGCAGGAACAAAAACATTATGAGGAGGTCCATAATAATCGCTAAAATAATCACCTAATTTATCTGTATTGGCTGTTGCAGACATCAAAATTACCTAAATGTTTATTAAGATACATTAATAATGAAGCTAAACAAGTATAAAAATGGTTTTTTAATAAATAATTTTCTATACAACTGTAATAATAGATAAATATCTAATTTTAGATAATTTAATTTTCACAGAACACTTAATAGCTATAAAAATTATATATATTTCTAATTTAATATATAATAAGACTTACACGTGTTGACTGAGAATTAGTTTTTATTAACTTTTTAATAACTAATAATAAAAAATCCATTTCAAGTGTTCTTTCATGAACTTCATCTAAAATAATATGAGTGAATTCAGAAAGACTTTTGGCTTTGATAATTTTTTGTAGTAAAATTCCTGTAGTGCAGTATAAAATTTTTACAGTATGGGGATCAAAATCTTTTTTACGACCAACTTGATAACCAACTAAAAGTCCATTTTTCCAGCTACGTTCTTTATTCACTTGTTTAGATACTGATATTGCTGCTATACGCCTAGGTTGGGTGACGATAATATTACAGTTCTTCTTTCTACTCATACAGTCATCTAAAATATACTGAGGAACTTGAGTACTTTTACCACATCCCGTTGGACCAGTAATCAAAACAACCGAATTAGCATTAACTGTCTGAACAATCTATAAATAATATAAATAAAACATATATTAGAATAAAGTATTTAATGACAACAATGATTACAATCAGGGCTAGAAATTTAATTCACTCAATATGTGTTAAATGTGCATTAAAATCAAGAAAAATATATTTTTAAATATGCACTGAAAATTTTTTTTATTAAAAAAGCAAATATTTAAATTATTAATCAAAAATTCTTTACTTATATAGATATAAATAAAGAATAAATAACCTAGTTGTTTCCTCGCCTGAAAAAAAGGAAATATTGGACAAATAATATAATAATTTATAAATGATCTTTTGGGCTAAAGATATTTAAACTCTTAAATTATTTATATTTATAATTTCTTGTTAATAATAGTTCTAATTTGACTTTTTAAATTACTAAATTTGACTGAATTATCTTGAATGATTTGTATTGCTTCTAATAAAGCTATGCCTTAATTTTGAAGACTGGTTATAGCCACAAGAAGAAATTCAAAGTTTAATTTTATAAAAGTAAATTTATTTCTGATCTGTGGAACTTTAAAAATTAGTGAAAAAAAGCATACAAATGCATTAAATTCATAACCCTAATTATAAAACACAGCAAAATCAATAAAATCTTTTACAGTATACAAAACAAACCATTTTTTAACAACAAAAAATAGTTTGGTATTAACAGATTAAAATAAAAAAATTAATTTAAGAAAACCTTAGAATATTTACTGTTATTTTTATATGGTTTCCTTTAAATCAAACATTTATAAAGCTGGTAAAGTACTATTATAACCTATATCAATAAATTTTTCAGACAGGTAAATAATTTACTTAGTAGTACTCCAGACTAATAGAACTTCATAATAAACTATATTAACCAAGACTCAAAATATTGAAGTTAAAAAAGAAAGAATCAAAATGCAGTAGTAATAAAAAAAGGTATAAAAAAAGAATTTTAAGTAACCAATTCTATTAAATTTTTAAAAATAGTTATAAATATCAAACAAAAATTAATTAGTAGTTAAGTTTTTTTTTTTATTAATATGGTTTTTTTTTTATACCTATGAAATAATCTTCATAAAATAAAAAAATAATTAAACTATCTAATAATAAAAGGTAATAATTTTTAATAAAATCGTTTAAATTAAATATAGATTATTAGTAAATTTATAACCTGGAGAATAAAAAAAAAAAAAATTTAAACAATGAATCTCTACGAAAAAAATATTTTACATATCAGATTCTAGCGAAACAAGAAATTAATGAAATTTATTTTTTTCACTCAATTTTGATTAGAAAGATGACTCTGTTCAACAATTTTATTACTGATAAAAGTTAAAAAATTTTTTATAGAATAATGATTTTGAACCAAATTAATTTTGTTTTTTTCATTACAACTCAATAAGATAAATAGTTTTAGATTTGAAATTTTCTTTGAATTTTAATATTGCTGTTTTATGAAGATAGTATTAATTTCAGAATACTTTGATGAATGTTTATTGATATTTGAAATTTTTTTTTGTTTTCTTTAATAGGTTTTTTTTTAATATAAATATATATTACATTTTTTTTATGATTATAAATTGCTAAACTATTAGAAATATCTGATGGATCTTTGAATTTATAATGTTCAAAAAGCTTAATTTGATCAGTGCTTAAATCTTGAAGATCTTCTATTGAACCAGCATAAGTAATGCTCTCGACACAACTCATATTTGAACCAGGTTCACCCATTATCTAGAAATAATAAAATAGTATATAGTAATAGTATATAATAAAACTTCAAAATAAGTACTATTTATAAATTGATAATATACTCCTAGTTACTAGATTTACAAGATTAGTAGAATTTCCTACCTATTTTTAAAATAGTACTTATGCTGTTAATATAGCAAATATAGAAAACAGTTAATATAAAGGTACTCCACACTTTTCTTGTTTCATGAAATTTTGTGAATAGTATGACAAGTGTTGGATCTGGGGAAAAAGGGAGCAAGCGAGTAAGCTTGCCCCAGAGCGCTGTTGGTATAAGGACACTCTTAAGTTATTGAAAAATAAAAAAAGTCATGAACACACCCTAAACTTTCACCTTCGTAAGAGCACTGCATTTTTATTAGCTCTGGGCATCAAATTTCCTAGATCCTACAAAAAGAATTATTTTTTTCAAGATGTTTCGCAACCAAGACAGTAAACTGATAAGATCAATAGATAAAAAAAATGATACCATGTTGTTTTGTATGTTTTCTAAACTATTTTTGTATTTTTTTAATAATAAATCAAATTTAATAGTAAATATATACTATGGATGTAATGTCTCATTACTAAATGTTATGATATTACTCCAAGCGAGCGAATCCCTATAGGGATTAAACACCTGATGGAAGGCAGCAGTATCCATCAGTACTGAAGCAAGACGAAAGAAGAATCTTCTAGTACTGCTCGTTATCAGACTATTCTAGGCGAAACTTGAAACAAGTTTGATGGCTAGAATACTGCGATGAGGAAAGTGAAGGGAAACTACCTCATAATACTCCTATGCTAAAGTGATGAAAATAGACAAGAAGAGGAATATAAATACAGACAATGGGAATCGAAACCCGGAATCCGGCAGGGGAAGGAGGAGCAGGGCTTCCCAGGTCGTCATCCAGCGAAAACCAGGCCACATAGTTAATAAAAAAATCCTACTAGAATAGGTACTTGGAACGTAAGAACTCTTTTGAATCCAGGAAGACTAGAAGAGTTGAAACAACAGATGAGAGAAAAACAGTTAGATATTTTAGGAGTATGCGAAACAAGATGGGGTGACAATGACGATTTCTGGAGCGATGACTTTAGAATAATACATAGCAGAAGAAAACAAGGAAAAACGGAGTGGCATTGTTGTTAAACAAAAATTATGGAACATGCATTGAAAATAGTTATCACATAAATGATAGAATACTTATGGTTAGAATTAAAACAGCTCCAGTAAATTCGATCACAATACAGGTATACTTCCCAACATCTAATAGTGACGAAGAAGAAATAGAACAAATTTATAACATTCTAGAAGAGCTTATAGAATGCATACATCATAAAAACAACCTAATTATAATGGGAAATTTTAACGCTGTGGTTGGGAATGTAGCTGATAGTGATGCGGTAGGAAAATATGGATTAGAAACAAGGAATGAAAGAGGGAGCAGACTAGTTAATTTCTGTAAACAAAATAGCTTTGTAATCACAAATACATTTTTTGAGGTACCATTAAGAAGGAGTTACACATGGACAGCCCAATAATAAATTACCCAAATAGGGAACGAAATAAATATTTTATAAATTAATTTTAATAACACGGATTAGAAAATATAATGACGGATATTTCAAAAAGTCTAGCAGAAATAGATGCATCGATAATTTGAAAACAATGTAAAACAATTGTATAAACTTTCCATACATATCAATGATGCACTACAAAAAGTGTAATACAAAAAGCGCATAATGTGGAGCAACCTTTAATTTTATGTTTTGAAAACATTTAATTCATAATTATCAATAACTATAACAAGAAAAATATAACAGTAACACTGGTGATAAATTATAATTATCATATTAAATTATAGATTTACTACCTCATTGTTCTCTTCGACTTTTCCATCTAATTTGTTTAAACCATCATTTACATAATCTCTACCATTGTTGTCATCGTTGTCTACAAAATTGTGACCTGGCTGCTCTGAATTTATAAAATTTATATCAGATTTTGAAATAGTGCTTGGTATTTTAGATCCTGGTAATATTTTCTTTTTGATTTTTCCTTGAGCAATTAGTTCCATCATTGTGATAGCCCCTATTTAATAAATTAATAAATATAATTCAATAAATATTCTTGCATATTTAATATATATATATATATATATATATATATATAATCCAATGATCTCCCTTCTCTAACAGTTTGCATAATATTAATCTCACTGAGTATGTGAAATCATAGGAATCTTATGATTGAAAAATGTAATAAAAAATCATTCTAAATCAATATTTATTTATAACAAATATTTTTAACTTTTGAACTTAAAATTAAATAACCTTAATTTAAATTAAGACTTTCATTTTTATTTTTTTATAAACTAAAGAATATACAAAAAAAAAAAAAATCTTAACACGACAGCCTTTTATTGTACATTATAATGTAAACACTCTCAAACATACTTTTTTTGGTGGACATTATATACATTTGGATTCAATATATTGTTGCACTTACAATTTATTTTATAACTATAGATTTTTATCAAAACTTAATTTTCTATTTTTTTTTTTCCTTAGAAAAGATTTTAATTATGTATAAGCAATTCTTGAAATTTATGATAAGATGAATTTATATATGAATTTGATATTTAAAATACAAAAATAATAATTGACTTCTATAACCAGACAAATCATGCACCTATTATTGTAAATATGTTTAATTATAAGTTAATATAGTAATATGTACTTTGAATATATTTAGAATAATTTTTCGACTAAGTAAAATTAGTGTTAATGGAATAACAGAAATCAGAATGTTAATAATGGTCATCATTTAAAGCAGTAAAAGGATACATTGAATAAATATATTTTACTAATAGCAGTAAATAATGATCATAGTTTCCATTACATAATTATTTAAGGAACATGCTGAATTTTAGTTGAATTTTATTTTGAAAGTGAAACTAGAAGTAGGTTATGACCATGTTATAACCTAAAAAATCTTATTAAAATTTTAACCGATAGAAATGATAAAACTAAATTAAAGAAAAATATAAGAAAAGATTATTCAATATTTTAATATGCAAAAAATGAAGGAAGAATATTGCAAGTTCAACAAAGAAAATAAAATATTACAAAATGGGGGGCTATATTTTAGAACGAGGGTCTAGATTAGAACTTTGTATGTTTATTCATAAGTTCAGGACATATTATGTCTAGGAACCTAAGAAAATGTATAGTTTTGATGTATTATAATATAACTTGCAGTTTTCAATAAAAATTAAATTACTTTAATTTTATATGTCCTTTTATTTATAATTAAATATTTGAACAAAAATATATTCATAAACCTAAATTTACATATTTTTTAGTTTTAAGTACATATAAATTCGCAACCTATTAATAAGTAATGATATTTTTCTACTATAATAGATAACCAAAAAGAGTATAAATTTAAAATATTTTATGCTCAAGTCAAAAATAAAATAAGAGAGCTCAAAATTGATTTGATGGATATGAACAATTATTTTATTTATTATAGGTATAATTAGTAATCTAAAGGAAAAATAATTATTTAAATATTTAACACTGGTACTATAATAAGTTAATAGCATATGTCACGTGAAGAATAGTTGTTAATTTGATACTTACGTTCCTGGACACAGAATACAATAGAAAATATTTAATATTACAATAACATATAGTTCGGCTAAGAAATTGTCAATATTCAAACGATAGTCAGTTGCTCAAGTTTACAAGGCATGCGCAGAGAAAATACACATGATAATAACTTATTGAATATAAAAAATGTAGAAAATCTACTCATGATAAATTATCATGAATCTATTGTTGCATTCATAGAGCCTACATTAAGTTTAAGGTCTATGGTTGTTTACCACAGTGGAATCAGTGTGACCAACATGATAGTATTAAATTGTTAGTTATTAAATTTGTTAATTTGTTATCCATGGCTCCACGGTAGAGATTTAAATTACGAACAACTTAAGCTATTTCAAAAAAAACTGTCAACTGTAAATTATTATAATTACATAATTAATGATGAGCGCACTTTTTCATTTGCACCATCATATTTAGCGTTGAAAACTACATAAAATCCAAAAAAAAAAAATTGCAAAATTTAGGGTGCCCTATAAAGTAAAAAAAAAAGTACTAAAAAGTTTTGTAATTATGAAATTAGGTATATTTACGTAATACATTAGCAATTCTTAAACTTTTTTTTTCGCGTACCACTTGAGTATATTATCAATCAGCCACGTACCATTAATGATTAAAAATAGAACCATAAAAATTTCACTGAGTTAAATATATTTATTTTAAATAAAAAGGCAGTAAAATACTAAAATAAAAATATTATTTATTTATTATTACAAATTCATTAGTGTTTTTAAATTAATATATGAGATAAATATTGAATTTTTAATTTCCGTTCAGCACCACACAGCCTTTCGCGTATCATTAGTAGTACGCGTACCACAGTTTGAGAACCACTACATTACATAATTTTTATTTATTTATTTATTTTTTATGTATTCTATGTAGTAGTTCATGCATTATAGTATATGATTTTAAGTAATCACTCTATAAATGGAAATAATCGATTTCGATTAGATTCGAATAGATAAAAGTCACTTCATTTAGGCACAGAAATATATAATATAGGTAGGAATAGGGGCGTGATTATTGGGGGAGGGGGAAGTGGCGATCGCCCCCTCTGAATCCGTATTTAAGTCGACGACTTTGAATATAATTACAATAATAATAATAATAATGATTGTTTAAATACAATCAAATAATCGATATATTCGATTGTTCCCATTACTAGTGATAACGATTCGCGCAATCATAGACGCTTCTCCACTTCTATTTTGGATTTACATGTTTCTGATTTTCTAACGTATAAACTTCATCTTATCACCTTATCCAGTTGCTGAATTTTGTTTATTTTAGTTTTACACACAATTTTGAATACTCTAAGTATTATAAAGTGATAATTTTACTACGTTAAAGTATATGTCGAACAATGTACCTTAGATGATTGTTAATTATGCTTATTAGTAATATTATAATATGAAATACGTATTAGAAATTAATAATCACACGCAACATCATGAATGAAGATAAAACTGGCGACAATGCTAGACCTTACAAACTATAAGTATTTTCTAATAAAATTTTAGTTCTTGT
Organism: Sipha flava; assembly: GCF_003268045.1. Taxonomy (NCBI): domain Eukaryota; kingdom Metazoa; phylum Arthropoda; class Insecta; order Hemiptera; family Aphididae; genus Sipha; species Sipha flava. The sequence goes on from NW_020273058.1 coordinate 1,751,729, forward strand.
TTTTTAAGAAATCGTTTTTTTATTTCCATTTCTTAGCCCAACCGACAATTTAATGATTGAAAATAAAATTAATTATATTTAAACGGGCTTGATTTATTTCTTTTTAAACCTTATTTGATTGAACTTTAAACTCGTGGGGATTGATATTAAATAATTTAAAAGCCTACTCTGTAGCTAAAAGTCCTTGATAAATTAGTAATCATGTCTGGTTTATTGAAATTTATTAAAAACAAACAGTATTACTGGTATTATAATCTATAATTTTATTTATATGTTATATTTGAAGAATATATATAATTTTATTTGTAATCTATCTTACTGTGAATTGCTACTTTATTACCTTTTTTATGTATACAAATGTAGATTTTACATATTTATTACTTTGTGATATTTTGTTCAAAGTTCAACAACTGCTATATAGCAGAAATAATTAAATTTTGACTATACAAAGCAAATTGTATTTCATTTATTTATATTCATTATCCTTCAATTAAAACTTAAATACCATTTAAATATGTAGTTATTCAGTGAACTAACTTATTATTTAATTGAGCTTTATAAAAATAATCATTGAGATATAATTGCAACAAACACTGAAAGCTCTTAATGCAAAATATATGTATATAATTTGAGCTATTTTAAAAACCTTTAATTTATTCTTTAATTAATAATATAATTTAATATAAAAATGTTTTACTATTTTACAGCCCATCAAGTTGTAAGCTTAACAGGCATTAGTTTTCAGCGTAGAAATATATTGGTGAATAAAAAAATATTTAGTTGTCAATAAGTTAAACATGATATTAAAATACATGTATTTATATATTGTTTCAGGGAATGGTAGAATTGACAATTATATCATTAAAAAATAATCTCAAATTTATAAAACTAAATGCAAAACAATGTCGTATATATTGTGTTACTGTTAATGAAAATATTGAAGTTCCTTTTCAATATTTTGATCCATTTGTTGATATTACTCAAGATAAAAATGAAGAGTAAGAGTAATTATTTATCACTTAGTAATAATTTAACTTGCAACAATTTATCATTTTAGACCTACATTAAGTGCATTTTCTACTTGTCATTACAATGCTGCTCAAATAACTGACCCTGATAATAACAATGGAGAATTAGTCATTAGTCTTCCTAATGAAGTATCAAATTCTATAACTGATGGAACTACTGTTAAAATAAGTGTTGAATATTCCTTAGAACAGCCTAGTGGTGGTGTCCATTTTGTTATTCCTGAGGGAGATGGTTCTTTAGTAGAGGTATAAATTTAAATTATCTTACAAGTACTTGTGCAATATTGCACTTTTGCACCAAAACATAATTCTGCCAATTATCTGATTTTACAATTTATTATATCTTAAAGAATTAAAATATCACAATATTTAACAATTTTAATAGAATAATTAGATAATAAAATAATTTTATATTATTTAATATTTACTTAATCTTATTTTGTAGATATACGTTCCAAAGATTTTTGGTTTTAAATCTATTGTATTTATGATTTATTAAATTATTAAATAGCGAAGAAATGCTTATAATATATTTTTTTAACATTTAAATTTTATAATTCAATTTTTAATGTATAAAATATATACTATAAAATATACTAATACTTCTATGATTAATTAATCTAATTAATAAGTTTTTAAGCTGTACTAAACTATGTTACAGCTTACATCATATTTTATTTAATAAATTATGTTTACCATTTTTATAATATTAAAAAAAATATATTTATAAAATAATTATTTTGACTCTTAGGGAAGGCTGGACAGTTAAACTAGTTATTAACAATGTATTATTATATAGTTCTTACAATTAAAAATAAATTAAAAACTAAGAAAAGTTCATATCTAGAGTATTATTGTATAATATGTGCAAAAATGACCAAAGTCTTCAATTAATCATCATCTGTTATAAAATACTCATTATGTTATGAAACAACCTCACATTAGTTTTTATTTGATTTTTTTATATTATTATTTATTTATACAAGCATAAGTATAAGATAAGACAATTTCCAGTAAATAAAGTATAAGTAAAATCTAAAATTTTATTTTAAAATATTATTTATATTTATCTTTAGAGACGAGCTCACATGTTTACTATGTGTTTTGAAAATTCTTCCCGATTGTGGTTTCCTTGTGTCGATAGTTATGCAGAACCATGTACATGGGACTTAGAATTTACAGTGGATGAAAATATGACTGCCGTATCTTGTGGAGATTTAATTGAAGTTGTTGCTGCTCCTGATTTAAGGCGTAAAACATATTATTATAATTTATCAATGCCTACTAGTGCACCAAATATAGCTCTAGCAGTAGGGTAATTATTTCAAGTATATTTGATTCTAAAATCTCTTAAAAATATATATTTATATATTTTAGACCTTTCGAAATTTATGTGGACCCAACTATGCATATAATTACTCACTTTTGTTTACCGGGCCTTTTGGAGCTTTTGCCTACAGCTGCTAAGTACACTCATGAAGCATTAGAATTTTATGAAGATACCTTATCCAATGGTTATCCTTATAGTTGTTATAAACAAGTATTTGTTGATGAAACTCCTACAGATTATGCTTCATATGCATCATTGGGCATTATGAGGTAAAATATTTATAGTTCTATTCTTATTTATTTAACTAATCATAAACATTTTACAGTGTTAACCTTTTACATCCAAAACAAATTATTGATCAAGTTTATATTTCAAAAAAAATTTTGGCTCAAGTTATGGCTGAACAATTTTTTGGTTGTTTCATTTCAACTCAAAATTGGTCAGATTGGTGGCTTACTTGTGGCATAGCACTTTATATGTCTGGTCTCTTTGCAAAAAAATGTTTTGGAAATAACTCTTATCGAGAATGGATTCATAATGTATATATAGCAATCATATTTTTATAGTCACTAAAATTAAAATTATTTTTTAGGAATTAACTAGCTTAGTACGATATGAAGAAGAAATTGGACCTATAGTATTAGATCCTACACAACAACCAGCTCCAATAAGTAGTGTTAGCCCTGGAGGATCTTCTAATCCTGGATTTACTTTATCTTTTAATAATGTGCAAAACACTTATGAAACTTCAAATTTTTATTTTTCTACTCGTAGTTTACACACAATATCACCTCGTTATTTTCATTTCATGACGAAAAAAGCACATCTTGTTATAAGAATGTTAGAAAATCGTATTGGGTATTCATTATTATTACAGGTAATTTATGCAATTAATTATTTATTAATAACTGAAACACCATATTCTCAAAATATTACCAATAGATTTATGGTTGAACTTGCTTATCAATGTTTTTTTTATGAGAAGTAGATGATACTAATTTTAAGGTTTTTTGATTCCACAAAACTGACCACTTTCATACCATTAGACAAAAAGTGCCAATTTATGGTTGGTCTAAAAAATTATTCTTTAAAAACAATTAAAATATTTTCTTTAAAGAAAATATTTATATATTTTTCTATATTTTCTGACGAGGCATTACAATATATTGTACTCAATACACATTTTTATCCAACTTTTCACAAATACTATAGATGCTCATTCACTAGTAACAATATTTTAGTATGTGAGATTTTCTTCATTTAATCTGGAGTACTAGTTTACCTCAACCAATTAAAATTGTAACGTATTATTTTATTAAGAACTTCATTATTTGTATTGATTTTTAAATATCCATTTTTCATATAAATCCTGTATTATGTTTTTTTATTATTGTTATTAAATTTTGTTCTTTATTTATAGGTTTTGAACAAGCATTTATCTTTAGCAAGTAACGCATCTCAAAATCCTATGAATTCTGGTTTATGGGGTCACATGTTAATCAGTACTAACATATTTAATAAAACTATTTTTACTGTATCAGGCATAGATATGTCTGTATTCATTGATCAGTGGGTTCGGACTGGTGGTCATGCTAAATTTACTTGTACTTTTGTATTTAACAGAAAAAGGTTTGATTAACAATAATATAAATAAAATATAAATAATTAGTGATACATACCAAATTTGTTACATAGAAATACATTGGAACTGGAAATTAAACAAGATGCTGTTTCTCAAAGGGGTATTCGAAAATATGTTGGTCCATTGTTGGTCAGTATTCAAGAATTAGATGGTCCATTTAAGCATACATTACAAGTTGAAGGTAATGTGGCTCGAGCAGATATCACGTGTCATTCAAAAAGTAGACGAAATAAGAAGAAAAAAATTCCATTGTGTACTGGAGATGAAGTGGATATTGATCTAAATGCTATGGAGTAAGTTTAAATGAATATATATATATATATCTAATTAATTTTACAAAATAGCTGAGAACATTAACATGTTTTAATTCTATAGACTCTGGTGTACATAAACCTAGGTATTTCAAGTAAATATTTTTTTTATTTGATAAATATTACAACAGTGTTGTAATCAAATTTTGTATTGAGATTGACCTAATTTTTTTATGTTTAGAAACCATTTCAATGGTTAAATATAATATTCAATTTTATTCCAGCACTGCCAAATACTTATTGATTTCAATATTTTAGTTATAAGGTACCGTTTTGAGTGGAAAAAAGTGTTAGTCACCTTAATGAGTTACAAGATAAAGAATATTTTTACCTTAATATTTGAAATATAATAATTTTAGCAACTAATAATTAAAGAATTTTATATTAGTAATTAAGACAATATCTTAATATAAGTTATCTTTTAATTTTATTCTGATTTTCTTATAATTATTAAAGTAATCTCCCCTTCATTGGCTTTAATAAACTATAAATAAGTGATAATGTTTATTAAATACTAAAACTTTGATTATACTAAATTTTAGTAATGATTCTCCGGTATTATGGATTCGATTGGATCCTGAAATGACTATTTTACGCAGTTGTATTATAGAACAACCTGAGTATCAATGGAATTATCAACTACGACATGAAAAAGATGTAACCGCTCAGATGGAAGCAGTAATAGCTCTTGATAAATTTCCTACAATATCTACACGTAATGCTTTATGTGATATTATTGAAAATGAACAAGTATATATTCATGTGCGTTGTAAAGCAGCTCATTGTTTAACAAAAGTATGTAACTGCAGGAATAATTATCATAACAATAATTATAACATGTTTGTTCATTCTGATTATAGATTGCAAATGCAATGGTAACTAATTGGACAGGTCCTCCAGCAATGTTAGGGACGTTTAAAAAAATGTTTGGATCATTTTCATGTCCTCATATTATTAAACAAAATAATTTCTCAAACCTACAACATTACTATCTTCAAAAGGTAATACAAATTAATGTTAAATAACTGTATCTAATTTTAAACTTATTATTTCAGACTATTCCAATCGCTATGGCTGGTTTAAGAAATTCACATGGAATCTGCCCTCCTGAAATATTAAAATTCATTTTAGATTTATTTAAGTACAATGATAATAGTAAAAATAGATATTCTGATAATTACTATAGAGCTTCTTTAATTGATGCTCTTGGTGCGACTATTACACCAGTAATATCTTTAATGCAAAAAGCGTAAGTATTGCCAACTATTCAAATATTTATTATTTAATTTATTAATTCAGTTATTTAATTAAAAATTTAAATTATATTTCAGATGTGATATTACTGCAGATTCACTTTCAGGAGATTCAAAACTAATACTTGAAGAAATAACGCAACATTTAAATTTAGAAAAACGTTTGCAGACTTATAAATATCCAATATCAATAGCCTGTTTAAAAGCAATCAGAAAGTTACAAAAATTTGGTCATTTACCAAATAACCCAAATATATTTCGTTCTTATTCGTTATATGGCAATTTTATTGGTTTGAATTGATTGAATGTTTAATATTTTTGGTCATTATATAATTTATTATTTTTTAGACGTAAGGTTGTGTGCTTTAGAAGCATTAGTTGATTTCACTTGTCTAGATGGACGTTGGGACGATTTAAAATATCTTATTGATATAGCAGACAGTGATCCTGATCCAAAAGTTAGGAATGAACTTGTTCGTATGCTATGTAAAAATCCACCATTTACTCCTAAAAAACCAAATAATCGATTAAATAATGAATACTTGTCTCATCATTTATGGAAACTTATTAAGTAAAGATTACAGTTATTTTATTAAATATAAGTTTACGCTTTGTATATTCAACCTCTATGGTCTGCAGTTTCTCATCCATAAAAAAAAACATAAATTTAACTTACTAAATCATTCTTTTTGATTTATTAATTTGTATATCTTACCTCATCACTAGTTATACAAACTTAGTCTCAAAAAAAAAAAAAGATATATATCTCATTCTTTGTATCACAATAATCTCTTTCTATATGATTCTTATTACTTGGCTTTCCATCTCAGTTTAATATAGAACACTTGATATTTTCTGTTTTCAGTCATTTAATTCTTGAAATGTTTATTTTCATTTCTTCATATCCAATTTGTTTTCTAGTCTTAGTTTCCTTTGAATTTGATATTTGATATTAACTAGCTATTTATTAATTTTTCTTATTGTATAACCTAACAATTTCCAGATATAAAATCTTCAAAAATAAAATCCCTTGAAATTCCTATATATATATATATCGTAGGCATATAATCTAATTATACTGACTATAGAGTATACAATATACTTGTACTATCATCTATGTCTATCATATCTAATTAGTTATTACCTGTATATATTTATGATTTCATTTTTAAAACAATAGTAATAATGAACATGAAATTAAACATATTATTTCATATACCAACGTGTTTTACATATTAATAAATAATACATTGCTTTTTTATGAATAAAATAGCAATAAATAACTGATAGAAAATATAATTAAAATTTTAAAATAATACAAAATGTTTTTTTATTATTTGCCTGACACGAAATAGGCATTTAATCATATTTCTAGTAATTTAATTAAATGACTAGGCATTTAACTTTATTTGATTTGACTATATGCCTAAGACATATATATATATATATATTAGGGTAGTCCTTAGCTATAGAGGTCAATTTTTTTTTCTTATATTTAGTTATGATGGACCCCTAAATTTTGTTCTTCCGTATAAAAAAATAATTATTGTATAGGTCGAGTGCGATACTTCAACCCCTTCCCGTCCCCCAAAAGGGTTAAAGGTCAATAAAAATTGGTGAATTTTGAATTTTTTGAATATGTTTATTTTATTTTAACAGTTATGCAAAATTCATAAGAATCTTTATTGTAGCAATCAATGTTTTCTAAAAAAAAAGTATTATGATGAATTGATGTAAAGTAAGTGGTTTTTCGTAAAATTAAAAAACCCACCAAAAATTTTTTTTGGGAAATTGTTCATATTTTAGATTCTTATCTGTATTTTTTAAAAATATAAAACCGCTTACATATTTTAAATAAATACCATTATAACACATAATTTTTATGTTAAAAATGGTTTTTAAATTTATTATTGGTGGTATAATATACATTAACTTTATACTATAATGTTGAAAATAAAAGCCAAGAGTCATTTCTATAAATTGTTTCAAAGTTTTTCTATTGTAGTTTGGGTATTTTTTTCTATAATCTTGAACTGTCTAAAAAATAACATAATTATAATTACATTTTTTTATTGAATGCTTATTAAAGATTTTTAAAAACAGAATATAAGTAATAGGTACCTGTAGCACAAATTGTTTTTGATGTTCATTTTTAGTCAATTTTTCGTTAAATTCTTCCATTAATTTAACCCCTCTTTTGGCTGTATCATTTATTACCTTCAGTGACTCAATTATTTCATTTCCCAATTTGTAATTTTCATTATGACACCGATTTTTCAGATGAATTTTTAAAAATTCTTTTGAAATATGAAATCTGTCAGTTTTTTAGAATTTTTATTCAGTAAATCCAAAGGTAAATCTTTACTAAGAAAATATGGTAAATCTTGCCCTTTAATGATGCACTTTTTTGTCATTTCAATTTCACTTTCTTCTTTGCTAAATATTTTTTGTGCCATTTTTTTTCGTACTTCATAACTCAATCTTCCATCAAAAATATAAAATGTTGTACACTTAATTTAAAGACCATAAGTCGTTAATAATTTTCTTAATTACAGTTTCTGCTACATCAATGTCATTATTTTTTTAGGAAACCAATTTTTTTAAAAAATTTATATCATCAAAAGGAGCTGTAATTGTATTTGGTGTAGAAAACCAAGTTTCACCAAACATTTTACAATGAAACAGCAAATTTGTTTTAAGGCCGTTTCTTCCCATTGCATTAGTTTAAATATTTTTCTGAAAAAAAAAATGTTTATACAATACAATGCTTTTCCCATTCATCGGGCTAGATAAAATACACCGGGTGCTCTAAAATGTAATCCTTATTGTGGAACGCTGCCTTAAAATATAATAATTAATTCAAGAAACTCTTTATAGTCGTCTCATGGTAAATCATTATTAATTTTGTTTTTTACAATCATAATAATATCATCGGTATCGTTTTTTAAAATAATGTTAACACTTTTATCTGTAATCCCAACCATAAAAGTATTTTGATTTATATTTGTCCATTCTTTTCGAAATTTTTTGAATAAAACTATATCAGGTCCATTGTTACTAATTTTGCTAATTGCTCGATATTTATTTCTGAAATATATATTTTTTGTTTAAAAATTGGTAAATAATAATTATTAATTGAAAATTGAAATTTATTAGTTCCGTAAAATTTTGTTGTTATAACGATTTTTATTAATATAAATATATTAAAGGTTTAAATATGATTTTTTTATTGATCTTTAAAAACATCAACAGCAAAGGCTATCAGTTTTTAATTTTTACAAAACTAGGGTAATTTTACATTGTGTATTTTAGATTATAATAAAAAGTATGTAAACAAATAAATATAAATTACCTGAATTCAACATATCTGAAAATTGTCACTCTCTATTTTGGGCTGCTTTTTCAATTCGGATAATTTTATTTCTTTCAGATTTTGTTTGTTTCATATCAATTCCTAATATACAGCCAGAACGTCCTTTTTTTATTGAGCAATTAAAAATGCTGCATCTTCTTTATTTTTAATTAAACTTAATGCGTTAGCTGCAGCGATGTCTAACAAATCATTTAAATTCTCATTAAATGTGATTTCCCTATTTTTGTATAATTCACTTGTTCGAGTCTTATATTTTTTTAAACTGCGTAAATTTTTGTATAATTTCTTACATTTTATGATGCAGTTTGAACGATACTGATACAGAGTAGGTATATGTGCTTTTCTCCAAAATATCAGGTGTTCATCAATAACAAGAAATGCATTTTCGTGTAAACTCAAATTAACTATTGGCATGTTAGAAAACTACAATCTCTCTTAGAGGGCAATTTTTCATTGGACCGACTAAAAATATAGGTTTTTCTGACATACTTTATTAAAATGATTAAAAACACTTAATACTAATAATATTTATACATTTTTAAGACGACACCTTTACTGAACAGTGAACCAACACGTAATAACATTGATACTTCGATAGTAATAAGACGCAAGTACAATGTACTGCCCAATACATGTATCTTTAAAACTTGTATCCCGATAAGATTATTTATGTAGAAGAACCACCTTTATCAAATCAATTAAGTACAATAAAATGTTTAAGATAATTTAATGGAAAACATCTTAAATGGTTTATATTTTTTCTACATACATTTTATTTAAATCTGAGGTTGCTTAACATAAAATACCTATTATGTTGCTACGTATAATATATAATATAATATTTTGGTTCAAACTTCCTTGATTTGAGAGTTAAGTTACAAAAATTTATATCTTATTTTGTATAAAATTTTGTATGCTATAATGTGTTGATTGACTATTTTTGTGTAATTTAACATTTAAAAAAAAAGTTAAAAAAAATTAAAAATCGAACAATCTTCTCCATACTTAAAATGGTTATTCTTGATTTTAAGAAAAACCACCAACATTACTACAATGTACCAAGATACCTTTTTTTTAGAAAACATTAATTGTTACAATAAAGATTCTAATAATTTTTGCATAACTTTAAAAATTAAGTGAATATATTCAATAAACTAAAAATTCATACTTTTTCATAAAACTAGTCTTTTTGGGGTATGTGAAGGAGTTAACTAATTACGCTCAAACTTTACCACAAATATTTTTTCAGAACAGAATAAAATTAAGGGGTCATCACAACAATATTCTTAAGTAATAAAATATGGACCACCCTAATATATATGCTAAAAACAATTATTATAATGCTTAACTAAAATAATTTTATCTATATTTTATTATATTTTACTATTATAAATTTAATTTTAAAAATTCTAATAATTGTTGTATCATACATTTTAGTTCTTTGTTATCTTATGATACAACATTGCGATGTAATTTTGTTGATCTGTACTATACTTTATTTGGGCGGCAAAAGATTTTACGATCCGAAGTTGCTGCTCTGTACAAACCAATCAAAGTGGAAGTAGAAGTAAATTGTTTAATTTTATTTCAATTATGAAATTTAAACATATTTGCATTATATGTGTATATTAGGCAAAATCATGTACTCTTCCAAATATTATTGTTGAACCAGATAATAATTCTAATTGTGACCGTGGTATTAAGAGATCTATTGATCATGATCCACAATTAGAAGTTCCAGAAATTGTCGATATCAAAGTTGAGGACGAAATTTTACAAAATGAATTTGATAATGATTTACATTATGAAAAGAAAATAAAGGTAAAGTTTAATATTATATAAAGCATAAATAACAAATATTTCTAATTCCTCACTTTATATTGTATTTTATTTATCATACATACATGGTAATTAGGCAGAAATCAAAGATGAAATCGAAGTGATAAAAGATGAAGTTAAAGATGTTAATTTAATGCATAGTAGATCTTCATTTGAAATAACTGAAAGCAAATCTAAGACGGGTTATTTCTCTGAAAATTCTGCTTCACTTCCTGGAATCATGGTATCTAATTCTTCTGGTCCAATTGGATTTGAACCGGGAATGTTTAATGTAAAACCTGAAGATCAGTCTACTAAGCCAGTAATAGTTCAAAATGAAAATAAACATCATCATCACCACCACCACCACCATCATCACCATCATAGTAAAATAGACGGAGCCAGTAATTCTGTATGTATTAAATTTAAATTTTTATTTGAAAAAAATGCGTATAATTGATTGGTTTGGTGATTGTTTTGTAGAGCAAAAAGAAAAAGAAGGACAAAAAAAAACACAAGCATAAACATAAACATAAACATGAGCATAAGCATAAACAAGATAAAATAAAAGAAAAGGCAAAAGAGGACAATACAATTATTAAAGTAAAAGAAGAAACTTTAACATCGGGAAGTTCTAGTAGTGATGATACATCAAGAGATTTGAGTATATTTATATAATTTATGTAGACCTTTTAGTTCTTTATTTTGTGCTAATTTATATATACTTTATAATTACTAAGATTCTAATTATTTTTATATAATTATATACATTTTAAAATAACTATATGAGTACAGTATTTGAATTTCTGTTATTAAAATATTTATTTTAAAGTAACAATTAAAAATTAATGGCCTGGGTATTTTTATTTATTGCAAATAAATACCATAGTATTAAAATATAACCCAATCTGTTGGTTTTTAATTTAGAGACTGTATGTTATTAAATTTAGTTACATATTATATTTTGTTAGTTCATCTTATGAATTGTAACAGTGGCGGTCAAATGATTTTGTCATGGGGGAGGATGTAACTGATTTTTTAACAAACACTATATATATAAATCTTTATTTTTAAACATGGAAATTATATTATATTAATGATATTTATATTATTAAATCTATTTTTCTGGTTTTTTTTTGCCAATTCGTCCAGTATTTCATCTACAATTATATTGACAACCTCACGATGAACAACCATAGTGGTTAAACCATTGAGACGACTCTTAAATAATATAATTACACAATTCATATAATAATATAATATATTATGTTAAGCATTAAGTATTAAATTTAAATATCATACATTTTTATAAATAAACTATAAAGGAAATGATAAAAATCTAAAAATTTTGTTTCAATTAATATTTTAGTGTTTTATGTTTAAACTGTTAATTTTATTCGAGCCTAGAGACTGTATAATAACTAATAAGTACAGTATATTTATTTTTTTAAATAGAAAATAGATGAATACCTATATTATATTATGTATAATATGGATGAATTATAAATATTTAAAAAAAGGTCATGGGGTGGATTTACCCCCCCCCCCCTGTTTGACCGCCACTGAATTGTAATAATACACAAGTCTCCTATTATAAGAGTTTACAATATTTCTCTATGATATGCTAGTTTACTATTGTCAAAGATCTATTATTAAAGATATTTAAATCATAAATACATCATAAAATCGATCTTACTAGGAATTACTGTATAGCCTATGATAAGATCTATTAAATGATAACTATGGCACAGTAATACAATGTATGAAATCAAAAATGATTAATTGCCAGCCCTGAAAACTATCATAATTTGCTAGTTCTTAGTAGGTTGCTACAAGTAGTATTCTTGTAAATTATGAATCATGTAGAATTTTTAAATGCATGCTAGGTTTAACACCTGTATAGAATTTTGAATTCGCCCTGTTTCGAATTACCAGAGCTGTGAATTTAGTACATTTAATAAGTTTTAAATATGCATTCGTTTATGCACTAAAATGAAGAAAAATGTGCTGTAAAATATGGACTGTAAAAATTCAAAAATATGCAGTAAAAATTTCGCTCAGACGTTCGATCGTGTGTAGACTGAGGGACTCCTTTACAAATTACGCTTTTTTCCAGTTCCTTTATTCCAAACGTTCAAATCCTTCCTAACATAATGCATCTTAGCCGGATGTTATGATGATACAACATCCAACACTCAGCCTATATATGCAAGTATACTACAAGGAAGCATTCTAACCCCAACCCTCTATAATATATTTAGTTCTTACATCACACATTCAAATATACTCACCACTCTACTTTCGCAGACGACACTCCCATGCTGTCTTCCAATACTAACTCTTAATTCGTTAAACAAAATACTCCAAAATCACCTGAATAAACTCCATAATTGGTTCCAATTCCGGAGAATAAAAATGAAGAAATTAATATTTAAAAACGATTAAAACATTAATCCGTTGCATTAACGGCCTTTCCCTATTTATCAATAACAATATAATTTGCGAAAAGATAACACTAAATATTTAGGCATACATCTAGACAAAAAACTAAACTTAGCTTATCACATTAAAAACCAACAAAAATAATTAAATCTACATTCTCTGAGATATCTTCTCCATTCAAATATGCCACTTAAAACAAAACTATTAATTTATAAACAAATCATACGCCCAGCCATGTCATACCGTATCCAACTATGGGAATTAGCCAAAAAATCAAATATTTCTATCCTACAATCCTTCCAATCAATTAATTTACGAATTCTGAAGCTCTCTGATATAATAGTAACCACATCCTTCACAAAGACCTAAGAATGGAAACACTTTCTGAACTTGCTTCTTGTTATTTAAAAAAATTAAACAGTCGCACTCAAAACCATGTTAACCCTTTAATATCTACTATCCATAAACCCTTTAACCCTATTAAGCCCTTAAGCCGTCTTAAAAGAAACTGAGCTAGATATTTTCTCTAATTTAGTTTTTTATGTTTTTATAAGTAGTATCAATGGACTCCTTCTTTCATATTACTCACATCTTGAATATATACTTGCACTTTAAATTTACTTTATATATTAATGTATACAGATTTTAATATTTTCTAATAAATTAAAATAAAAAATAAAATAAATCCAAAAATATGTTCTAATAATATCTCTATTTAAAAGAAGGTTTTAAAATTAATAATTAAAAATGATTTACAAAACAAAATTTTTTATTTATATATGCGAGCTCTCATATCGTCTTAATACCTTAGTTTTTCAAGACGGGTTATAGCCACAGGTAGACATTTAAAGTTTGATTTTATAAAAGTCAAATGACTTTTCATCTGTTAAATGACTTAAAAATGTTTTTGAGCACTTCTAATTAAAAGTGCTTCATCTTCATCAAAACTTTCAACAAATTGTTATAGGTTTTGATTACGAAATGGTAGATATCAGAACAATAATAATAATTATTGTATAATCAGTGTTCGATTTAGGGGGGATGCACAGGGGGGCGGAGCTCCTCTACATTTTTTTTTTTACGTATCCCAACTATATTTTTCGTTTATTAAGACGTTAAGTTCCGCTAGTATTATCACTTATCAATGTCTAGCCTATGTTAGTCAAAATTATGTTCGGTTGATTAGTGACTATGCAGTACGATTATAGATAGAATTATGTTATGCAGACGAGCAGTACGCGTCGACCTAATGACCCGCACTTAAGAAACATACAAAATATATAATTAGCTGAAAATGTATTCGAATGTGTGGTAAATATAATTCTATTTAGGCTTAGTACCTATGTAGGTACACATAAGCGTGTTTACAGGGAAGGCAGGGTGGGCACCGGCTTCTCCAGCGACGTTCTTGACCTCTGGGCTTATAATGGTGAAATCACGAATATATTTTTATTTTTTTTATTTATATGAATGAACGGGCTAGAAGCCCAATAGTACAACACAATTTATAGTAATGATAATGAATATTATAACAATTAATAGATAAACGCCAAATAATATGGCGATTATATACAAATAAAAATAAAAGCAAAAGTAAATAAGGTAAAAACAGTAGTAAGTAATAACAGATTAAGTACTAAGAAAAAAAAAAAAAAGAAAAAACTTTCTAAGAGAAACATTGGTGCTCGTTACAAATGCGCATCATACGATGAATGGGATTATTTCTACCATAGTTGGTGCTGTGGAAGGAACAACAAAAGGAGAATTAGACCTTATTAAGCGAGAGGGAACTTTAAAATTAATTAGAGAAAGGAGAGATGGAGCGTTCACACGTCCGTCAATCGGCTTATGCAAAAATACCAAGTTAGCATCAACTCTTCTATCTGTCAGGGACAAAAGTCCAAGTTTGTTCATCACTGGCCTATAATCATGTGATGGATGTGGAATTTGTAGAATAAATGACGCCGAAGAACAAAAACGCCTCTGGACCCTCTCAATACAAGAAGAGTGTGCTGCCGTAAAAGGGTCCCAAAGAACGGAAGAATATTCTAAAAGAGGCCGTACAAGGGAGCAATATAAAGCTTTGAGAGAACTAGATAGCCTAAATTATTTTGAAGCATATAAGCATATATATAGCATCTATATCCGTGGCTGAAACAATAACAATAGGTAATTTTAGGTAGAAGGTGAATTTAAATTTTAAATTTGTTGAATTTTATTATTTGTAATATTTTAATAAATTACTTGTTTAACCAAACTGTTAAATAACTGTTTATTGTGTAATAACTGTAATAAGATGTGTATAGAAGGTTGATATATAGTTGATAAAATATTTATAAAAAATAAATAAGTAGCACATTAGTTAATAGGCCTTATTTATTAGTTCATAGTTGTAATAGCATAGGAAACCAATTTTAAGATCAAGAAAATCTTTAATTTGACGGGGTGAAAAAATTCCAGGTGCTATATAATTTCCATACAACAAAAATAAGTCGCAAATATAGATAAAGATTATAGATCGCTGTAGTAAGTAAAAAATTTAAATTTTATAACTGGCCTCCCCAACCATGGAGGTCTGGACACGCCTATGTAGGTACATGAGATAATACATTTTCATAATAAAATATTATATGGTGGTTATGATAAATGACGGCTTCGTCATTTCAGGAAAAATGTAAATAGTGCCTAATATCTGGTTTATACAGATACAATTTGGTATATACATTATTCATTGTATGTTTGTCATTAATATTATCGATATTAATATTTGGAATTCAAATATTTGTGTAACTGAAAAGTGGTAGGTATTCAAAAATAAATGCAAGGTTGTATAGGAGGTGTGGGGGTTAAGCTCCCCACAGGTCTGTGTTAAATAATTGCATCCGTGGAACGCAGTTTTTAAATCATTAGCCTGAGCTCCTCTACTTTTCCTAATTTGAGCACTGGTTAACATTTGAAGAAGAAATCATCCAGTAATGGTACAATGGCATAGATTTAAGATATTTTGGTATTAAATATTTTATATTAGATTATATCCCAGTGCCAGTGTTGCTAGAATTTTCTAAAATGGATTATGGGAATAGAGTTAGTTAAAAGATTTTGAACATAAGTGTTGCCATGGTTTTAAAGCCGATTTTTAAATTTGGTAAAGTGTATTTTAGCCGTTTTTGTTATTTTTTTGAATGTGGAGTTCTGTACATGGAGTATAATTTGAAATGCACTGAGGGACGTTGGTTATTAATCATAGTATTTTATTTATGAAAACTTGAATTTTTTGTGTATATATTTTTCGGTTGAACTTTATAATTGTAAACCATACATCCATATGTTTTGAGTAAGATATTATAAATATGTATTTTTGTTTTGATAACATTTTAAACTTTTACCTATAAAAGATCAAAGTAGAGAGTCATCTGTTATGTTTTATTTTTACTTCGTGGATATGTTTTGTCCAGGTTATTTGATTGTTTAAGATCAAGCATAAATATTTAACAAAATCCGATTTTGGTATTAGTTCGTTGTTTATTTGTTCTAGGAGGGTTGGCCCTGGTGGAGTGTAAAAGTATATAGACTGACTTTTTTCAATTATTTTGACTAGCTAGTAGGAGTACTGAGGTGGTTTTGGAGGTTGCCTAAGGCTATGCCAGGATCACTATGAGTAGGATATATTGTTTTCGCTTTTAAAAATAATAAGTAAATCAAATATAACAAAATGTACGAATTTTTTACATAAGCTAGTTAAATTATTTTTAAAAAAATATTTAATCCCTCTCCCTGTTATACATTTATAAATTCTTTCATAAATTAAGTAGAAGAAATTGAATTAAGGTAGTAAATTGACTGTAATTGCCAAACCCTTCTTGTAATAGTTTTTCAACTATAATATCAAATATTTTAGAGATCCACTCCATTTTTGGGTTTCATTTACTTTGTTTTCTTAATCTAATACTTGTATCACAACAATTTTACTAATTCAAAATTAATGTAAAACATAATGACCCGACCAAACATAATATTTTGAATTCACCGCGTTCGTACAAATTTAGACTTTCCCCTGGTTAGTCAGCTGTTCGATATCAGATAAGTGTTGTGCGCATGACTCGTCTACCTTTTTCTTTTTTTTTTTTATTATTATTGTACTCTCACAGATGTTCTAATGGCTGTTTTGCATTCAATATTATTGGTCCATTACCTTGTCAAAATGTATTTGTCATAATCAAAAGTTAATTATATATTTATTCCAATAAAGTTGTTCGTACGCGTCGTGGCTTTTAAAATCGGTTTGTAAACTTCCCATCATTTTGGTTTTTTAATACCTGAGGCTTATAATTCAGTCTACAGAAGAACCTATACGGACTTGTCTTGTCTCGCTCCAGTAAGTAAGACGCAATATCATTACGAGCTTGAAGCACTAATTTCTAGACAAAGGATTGATAGGTACTCAGCATAGCTCTTAATGTTCATATTATTTAACGGTTGTCCGTATTTTAATCTTGTAATAAATATTTAGGCAATATTTAATCTCAAATAAGTATTTTATATTTAATTAAGGTTTCTGTAAATTTGTTGGTGTTTTTCAATTTTTTTTCTGACTGTCAATTAATAATAACTGATTTAAAGGTTTTTCTAATCATAAACTTAAATAATTTCGTTTAAATTTATGTTAACTTATATGTAAAGATTACCAGTTATTGAGTAATATTTGAATTATTAACCCTTGAGTTTATTTCAGTTATACTAAAATATTATTTCATGCCCTAATTGAGATCAGGTGGTTTAATTTAAAATTTGGTTAAAGATATTGTTAAAATATCTACATATTTCGTAAGAATATACAATAATAAATAATTCTTAATTTTTTGTAAATTTTAATTAAACTATAAACCATATGTGTATCATATTTAGTTAAGTTTAATAATCAAAATATAAATTCTTTTGTTTCTTTTTTAGGTATAACTTTGATTAAAAATATTTTTTTATATCATACTGTAAATAAAATGTATGCTTGGTGTTGTTAATAATTAATTTTATGATTAATTTATTTATAAAACTTCAATTTATCTAATTATTATTAATGTATTGTATATAAATGTTTCAAATACCTAGGTATTAAAATATATTTTCCAAAATAGAACGTTGTGTGAAATACATTTGATAAATACTATTATATTCTACTATATACAAATATATAATGAGTAAAAAGTAATTTAAATAGCATATGTGAGCTAATTGGACAATAAAGTTAAGACTTATTCAGTAGCATCAGTTTTTTTGTCATCTTGAAGTGATCCAATTTTCAGTAGGGTTTAATTAAATTTTGATAAATTACTGAACCTTTTTAGCTGATTTACATAAAAGTATCTATTACAATTGAATATATTTATTTATATTCAAATTTACAGAAAATATTTTTATTGTTAAATTATTTTGAGTAAAATATTTAATAACAAAATTAAAAAGTTATCTTTTATGTTTGTATTTGAATAACAAGTAATAAGATCGAAACTAGGTACTTATGTATTTAAAAAAATATATAATTCAAATTATACTAAGACAGCGGTTCTTAAACTGCAAGCACTAATTTAGGGAGGTATATTGCATCACCATAAAATTATTTTTAGGTTGATAAATTGACAATAATTTGCTTATATTTAAATAAATAAAAATGTTAATGTGCAATAATTTTTTTTTTTTTTTTTGATACGTAACCCAAACAATTTTTGGAACTACATATTAAGGATTAAGAAAAGATATAATTTTTATTATTTTAAAGCAGATTCATATTTCAAATTTTATTTTTCTTAAATAAATATAAAATGATGGTTTGTTAATTTTTATTATTTATATTTGTCATTTTATTCAGAAAGCGTATGTCATATTTTTATGTCTGTAATCATTATTTTTTAATTTTTCATATATGTACATGTAGACATATTTCACTGCCATTACTAGGTTATGGTCTTATGCATCAGTTTATTTAATAATCTTTTATATTTAAAAGATATTACCTTTTTTTAAATATATTGTTAGAGCCAATCAAAACATTTTTTACTGTTTGACTGTTTTATTATTACAAAAGACCTGTAAATCACTTATTATTATTTATTATTTTAATTTAAAGCAAAAGCTAGGCTCAACTATGGTACCATCATAGGCGGATATTTGGTTGAATTTTTTTTTTTGGGGGGGGGCTATAATAATTCAATGTAAAATAACCCGCAGGGACTTCGCCCCCACACCCCTTCTCATGCACAAGTAAAACTTATTACTATTAAAAATATAAATATGTTTAAATTGTATTAAAAAAAAAAAAAACACTAAATAATGTTTATTTAAAAATAATTTATATTTTATTTTAATGAAAAATATCTATTTGTATCAGCAAAGATATTCAAAATTTCATTGATTTTTATATTTTTCGATATTTAGTATTGAAAGATCACTGAAACTTCTTTCACAAGTAGCCGAACTTATTGGTATTGTTAATGCTATTGTCAATAGTTTTTTATTATTTCTTATTTCACAATTTTCAAAAAAAACGAACTGATAATTATAAAAAACACGAATAACATTTACAAAAAAGTTTCGATTTGGGGGGGGGGGCTAAGTAATCTCTATTTCGATTTTACACCCAATCTCAAGGTGCACACTTTGAGATTGTGGAATCAGAAATGGTCAAACCTACTCCTCCAACTTTCGCTGTTTCTTATCGCCTAGTCTGTCCTCATGTCCTACAATTTCCCTGGTTTCATAATATCTCTATTTCCCGTAATGTCATTGTCTCCTTTTCTCGTCTCCAGCTCGGCCACAACCACCTGGCCCACTCATTCCATTTATCTCTTAATGATTCTCCTTTCTGTACTCGGCACGTTGATCCTACTATATGCAATGCTTCACATCTTATTTTTAATTGTCCAAACTTTCTCACTAAACACCAGCTTCTCTCCAATATCTGTTCTTTCTTTAATATTCTCTTTACCCTCCTACATAGTTTCCAATTTCCTAACGCATTCCTTATTACTTCCATCGTTAACTTCCTCTCAGAAAGCTTTTTACTATAATTATATTTATTATTTAATATTGCTTTTCTAGTTGTTTTATGTAGTTAAGTTGTATTGTTTATTTATAATCGCTGAAGCAAATATTTTAATGCGCCTCTTAAAATAAAAAAATATAAAAAAAAAATAAAAAAATTAAAGTATGGAGACTGGTACATATAGGATTGCCATAAATTTATAGGGTGATACTGGGACAAAACCAACACATTATTGAATATATACTTTTTATATAATTTTTAATATATTGAGTAGACCATCAATAACTGACCATCAATATAATAATTTAAAATATTTATATAAAATATACTATATATTTGTATGTGAAATTACAAACTATTTTTTTATTATAAATTTATTGTTAAACGATTATGATTAAAATTTTATTTTGAGATAAAATCATTGAAATTCAAAATTAAACAATTCTATATTTCCTCTAAACGTCTAAGCTGGGACATATTGACGTCCTGAAAACAATCCTGGTTTTCCGAGATGTATGGCAACCCTATGTGCATGATTATTTTATTTACTTGTTTTAACATTTTTTATTGAAACATCATTATCTCTTATTTATCATGAATGTGATTGAATAAGATTAAATTTTTATTCATTTTATTAAATAGTAAGTTATTAAATGCTCAAATAATCATTAATATTATCATTTAATTCATAATATTATAAAATTAATAATTTTGGGAATCAATAATTATGTAAATAAAATAAAATGTTTAATAGTAAAATAATAATTTTGTTGAATTTAACTAACACCAAGCAATCATTTATACCTATTAAATGTACTTGAACATTATTTTTTATTGAAGTAAAATAAGTATAATATTATTAACAATCCTATTGTTCTTATAGCGCAATAAATTGGTGTCATAGTGTACCTAAAACATAAATATATTTTTCAGTAAACTCGGTATATACATCTATCAACAACTATGTCTTCACCTAGCGCCGGTAAGCGCCGTATGGACACAGATGTCATAAAATTGATAGAAAGCAAACATGAGGTTACCCTTTTAAATGGCTTGAATGAGTTTTGTGTTAAACTCTATGGACCACGTGGTACTCCATATGAAGGTGGCTTATGGAAAGTTCGAGTTCATCTTCCAGAACATTATCCATTTAAATCTCCTTCAATTGGCTTCATTAATAAAATTTATCATCCAAATATCGATGAAGTGTCTGGTACTGTTTGTCTTGATGTCATCAACCAAGCATGGACTGCCTTGTATGATCTGCTTAATATTTTTGAATCATTTCTGCCCCAGTTGCTTGCTTACCCAAATCCAATAGATCCATTAAATGGTGATGCTGCAGCTTTGTATTTGCATAAGCCTGAACAGTATAAAAAGCGTGTTGAAGAATATGTAAAGAAATATGCTACAGAAGAAGCGCTCAAAGATGATGGAAATGCTGGTTCAGATAGTGATGAATCATCTATGTCAGAGTTTAGTGAAAGCGAAGCACAAGACATGGAGCTATAGCCATCATTTTTTAAAAATTAATAATTTTTATTATTATGTATCCAGTTTTCGTTTGTTTTTACTAATTTACTTAAATTTTAGTTAAAATTAAGTAGATATTGGTAGATTTTTTTTATGTTGACCACATCTTCACATATTTGGAGAAGTAATTTTGTAGATATCTTTTTTAAGGACAAACAAATTAATTTGTGATATTCAAAGGAAAAAATAATAATATGTCAAACTTTAAACCCATTTTTATTAGATTAATACATGTATGTTATTCCAGACAATTCTTGAAATTGTTGCTTGGCTGTGTTGTACAATCTGGAAATATTTGTTAATAAATCTCTATAAATAACATATATAAGAAATCAACTTACTTTTTGGGTATATTCTTTCAGTTTTATTTGACATACAATTTAATTTGTTTAAATGGTTTATACTAATGCTTAATTATTATCACATAAAAGAATATTTTTTAATTGAAGACTTAAATTTAGTTGTATATTATTTTTCTTCCAACTCTCACTACATACTCTTTAGTTTTTTTTATTATAATATAAAATATAAAATATAAAACAACCATAAATTATTACTTTAATTTACTTAATAATGAGATTCTACATTTTTCATATATTTATATATCATAATAATTAATTTGAAATATATATTTCTCTGTTTCATACCAATTTATAATCTGTTAGCATTTCACTGTAATATAACAGATATATAGGTAATGTATTTACAATTAATTTTTAAAAATAATTTGTGCCACAATGGTGAAAGTATACCATGTAGCCTTAAGATTCTGGATTTTAATAAAAATATTTTGCTCTTTTATCATAATATAGATTTGTATTAAAATATTTCTACAGGTTTCTGTTCTTAACTCCAATGTTTTGTTATTTAAAAATTGTCCTTATCTATGTATTTAACCCTTAATTAGAGATCAATAAAAAAAAACTGCTGATTGATTAAATTAATTAATACTTGTGAAAATAGATTCATGTTTATAATTTAAATGTATCAAAAATTAAAATTATTCATTTTGTTACTATTTGAAACTATAAAATTTATACTTTTCTCATTTTGTAAGAATTTAAATCAATATATTTTTTTTTTTTTTTTTTATAGAATTCCCTGATCTCAATATATTATAGGTTTTATTTTGAAACTATATCTTTTCTGTTATTAATTGTTCATACAACTATTTTATAATATCTATTTTAAAAGATAAAGTACTAAAACAATAATTATTAAATGAGAAACCTTAAATCCAAGTTAAATAATATATACTTTATAGTAGTAATATGATTTGATAAAGCCATTTAATGCACTAAGTTTTTTTATATATTAAAATTTGCTTTATAGCTTTATTTTTCCTTAATAAGTTAAGTTTTATCTTGTTGTTTTTCATTAAAAAATAAATTTATAATATATATATATATATTATATATAATTTATCATTATAAATTTAATATATATATAATTAAATATGTATTAACCTTTAAGTATACAATATATTATGTGATTTTATTATGCATGGAATTTTTAGATGGATGATTATAGCAATATTAACAATAGATATCAAGAAGAGACAATTAACCCAGTTAAATTAAGTGAACAGGATCAGGCTACACTTGATAAACAAAATTCAAGAATAGTTTCATTATTCAAAGCACAAGAAATTGAAAAAAATTCTAAAAAGCATTGGGATATTTTTTATAAAAATAATGGCAATCGTTTCTTTAAAGATAGACACTGGACAACTAGAGAATTTTCTGAATTACTTGGAGATGACCAGCAGAAAAAAATATTAGAAATTGGATGTGGTGTTGGTAATTTAATATATCCACTTCTTGCTGAAGGACTGAATGCAATGTTTTATGCATGTGATTTTTCACCAAGAGCTATAGAATGTTTAAAATCAAACCCTTCTTACAATCCATTAGTAATTAATGCATTTACTTGTGATATTATTACGGACGAATTGATTACTAAAATACCTGAAAATAGTTTGGATATGGTAACTGCTATATTTGTGTTGTCAGCTATTCATCCAGACAATCATCAATTGGTAGTCTCGAACATTTATAAACTATTAAAATGTGGAGGTCTTTTGTTGTTTCGAGACTATGGAATTTATGATATGGCACAATTGAGATTCAAACCAGGACACAAGATTTCAGATAATTTTTATATGCGTCAAGATGGTACAAGGTATATATTTATTTTTATTTTTTTTAATTAAATGGTAGTATTCAATATTTTTAATTATTACAGATCATATTTTTTCTCAATTGAATATTTTCAAAGTCTTATGGAAAACAATGGATTCACAAAATGTTCTAACAAGTATGTATGTAAAAGAACAGTAAATGTCAAAGAAGAAGTTGATGTGCCAAGAAGATTTATTCAAGCAACATTCTCTAAAAAACCAACCAAATTCTAAAATATTCATTCTATAAAAATGTTAAGCTTTAAATTACTAGTTTCCATTATAATTAGCTTATAAAAATGTATGGATTATATTAAAACCATGAAAAGTATTCAAGAGTTTATTTTATTTTGAAGTAAAATAATTATGTAAGACTAATATAACATTAATAAAGAGTAAACTGTATTTTTACTGCATTCTTTTCAAACATTACCAAATAATATTATGTGTTTTTTGATAGGGTTAATTTAATTTCTTTTTACAATAGGTGCTGTAAAAGATGTATCTTATTTACTAATATCTATCAATTCTCTTAGTAGATTACTTTTTTGTGTTTATTTCTATATTATTAATAGTGTTTTAACAGCGCAAATATACATAAATTTAAAATTAACAATTGATATTCATTGTAAAAATTGTTTAATTTACCATTAAAACCTTAAATTAAGATCACTTTTTTTTAAAATCTATTTTAAGTTATTTTGACATAGGATTAGGTCTATAGATTATAGGCAATGAGATGTGGTAATTATAATATTTTGGTAAAACTATCACTAATATCATTGTAAATTTATTTTTAGCATTAATAGATGTATTTATAAGATTTTTTTCAAATTAAATTTGTGGCAATAAAGATTTATATTATATATAAAATATTGTGTGTTTGTACTTGTCTTTTAAGAAGTAAAATATAATATTTTAATACAATTCAACTTTACTACTAATTGTATTTTTAATGAACATGTCTATAAGAAACATCTAGTATATTTTTGTATTTCTTAAATTATAATAATTTATAAAATTTGTTATAAAAAAATTAATTAATATTTAAGCAAAATAAATTATTTAAAAAATAAAATTAATATAAAATAAATTTAGGTAGCAGTTCAAAAGTTATGTTTTGGGTTTAAATATTAAATTAAATAATGTAATTTATTATTTTTTTCATTAATAAATTATATTTTCTATTTTTAATATTATAAATGTATAATGTAAAAACCAAGTTTTTATTAAAAGATAATGTTAATATAAATTATTGAAATTTCACTATGAATCATTTGACTACCCCAAAACTATCTGTAAATCAGACTACCATATTCAAAACCAGAATGTATGCCAACCTTATATTCATGTGAACTCTTCTACTTGTACCAAAAATTTACTTATTAGAGAATGATACCTCTTTTTATTCAATTTTTATGGTATCATATTTATCTAACATTTATGTATTTAATAATGCTTTATAATCATTTTAATAAGAGTATTAACCACAAGAAACATCACATTTTGTTAGTAGATTTCATAATTTTTCTGCCACTTTTATATGTTGAATTTATCTTGCTGCCTTTGTATAACAAAAATGTAGTGATTTTAGGATTAAACTTAAAATAACCTCTTTAAAGTATTTTCTAATATTGTTAATCAATATTAGATTATCATCAATAACCATTAATTAGTAATCATTTAATTTAAATCCAGATTTGTTTTGAATTTATGTTGGAGATTTTTTTTACGAGATTAAAATTTTAATTGTTTCTATTAATAAATTAATTTTTATTTCATGAAAAATGTCTTTATACTTGGTATCTGGTTCTTAATACAAGCCATCCAGTACAATAATATATTTTTCTGACTTGAGTTCTCTACAGTGTATACTAATGCTTAATATTAATCAGTAGTTTCCTATATATTATGTTTGAGATTATATTACTAAAACCATAGCCAGACTTCAAATAATACAATATTTATAAACAATTGGCTAGCCCGAAAAACGTTGTTTTGTCATATAAATTATTTCTAGAGAATATTTTGTTAGAAAAAAATAACTAATGTATTATATAAGTGTGTAAGTATGTGGTCAGTGCCGTAACAACTAAACATTGCACCCTGGGCGAAACTTCAAAATGCGCACTTATGTATTTTTAACTTAAAAATATTACGCTTATTAGATATTGTTTTCAATGATTGCTTTATTTGATATGAAGGATATTAATGATTTTGTAAACAAAATACACGACATTGGCCGTTGTAATTTTTAACATTAAATGCAAGATTTTCATTTCTGCGTCTCTCCCAGGAATTGCGCTCGAGGCGTGGGCACCTCTCGCCACCCCTTTGCTACAGCCTTGGATGTGGTACCTATATAAGTGAAAAAGGTATGGAGTGCTGTGGTGAACGTTGATGAAATATAAAAATGAAAAAACATCAAACATTTATTTTTTTAATAATTTATTAAAACTGATCCTTTAAAATTATGTATATCGCTAATTATGAAAATATTTGTAAAAACTGATATCAATCCCTTAATGCAATAGAGTGTACAATATTTTTTGTTATCCCATCTTTCGCCAACACAAACAAACTGGATGATTCGAGAGCACGCCACGTATAATTGTCCATGTGAAAAACATGATATGATCATATCTAAGCCACGGACAGACTTTGTTATGGCTTAATTAAATTAATTTAATTCCCCAGCCAGCAGAAATTGTAAATATGTACATAGGTCCGTTCACGATACTAGGTCTCTGGTATGTCACTTATAACAGCATATCAGTGGCTTGCTTGATTAGTTCCATAAAAGTGGATCAAAGTCGTGAACGAGGCTACCTGTTCCTAACATATTAATTAATCCAACGAACATGAGGCAGCGGTTGTCTGCTTAATCTCTTTTTTTTTTTCCTTTAGCCTTTGAGCGTCGTGGTCGCGTGAAGTCTTTGCCGGCAACAGTCAAATGTTCCTGTTTTTTTTTTTTTGATATTGGTATTTTCAATGCCTAGCGTTGTCCATGCAGAGAGATTTTTGCTTCTGTGAGTAGGTTAGCGGTGGTGTTGTGAGTGTGTGGGATCACACCTGTTATTTTTATTGTATTTAAATAGTTACATACGGATTCCGGCACCGCGTACCCCATAACTTCACTATAGTAGATGTGCAGCACTACTAGATTTATAGTCACTGTTAGTATATTTTTACATGTTTTTAAATTATCTGAGCCGATAGGCCAGAATCATTTCATATTGTGTTTGTTTTTTTTTTATATAATCATATTTACATGTGTTTTATTATTATCTGAACCATCAGGCCAGAATCATTTTATATTTTTTATTTGAGCAAACAGACCAGAATAATTTTATATTGTTTTTATAAATGTATTTTTTATACATGTTTATTCTTATCTGAGCCATCAGGCCAGCAACATTTATTTAAATTATTCATTGTTTTTTATATCTTATGTTTATTATGTAGTTTCAGACTAATTATTATTATTAAAAAGTTTAATTTAAATAAATGCTATCTATTTGAATAAACAATAACACCAGTCTTCATTAAATATTTGTAACACACCAATCGTGGATAACGATTTATAAATCGTGTCAGTCAAAGATCGCCCAAAAAAGCTCTTTATCTTTAACAGACATCGTTGGGCACTGAGACTTATTGATAGTCATTGCAAATGCCAATCTAATTAGAAATTGAAGGCGTTTAAATTGTATTGGCACATCTGTGGGTATAATAGGAATTCGTGGTAGTAATATATTTTCACCTCGGAATTTTAGGCTTCAATAACATTTTCATTAATTTTTTAATGACAAATCGCGTGCCGTTGCACAACCGTGGTGAGTTCAAATTACGAAGCAAGATAACCGGAGATCCAACCTTCAGTTATAAATTATGCGGTGGCTTGCCTGGTAAATCCAATGAGTTTAAAAATTCTGTTGGATAATTTACAGCTTTAGTAGCATCGCAAACTGTATCAATAGATTTGTATGACACCAAGTCTCCTGGTAACAAATGTTGTATCTTAAGATTCAATTCGTTGACATTCACATTTTTTACTGCTAAAATTGTTTTTATGCTAGCCACTCATGATTTGTGTATTATCTGTGTACATTGGGAAATATCTGGTCAATGAGAGTATCTTGCGAATCAATGATTGTGCAGAAATTTGGTCGGTAATTGTATGCATCCCGTTTCTTCTGTAGTAATTTGCCATTAGCATTTAAAAATATTAATATTTTCACAATATTTGAATAAGGTTTTATCTCAAATATTATTGTTTAAATATTTTGCAATTATTTTGAAAATATTTGATCTCCAAATATACCTAATATACATAATGTTAAACTGTAGTTCATACATTTACAATTATATATACTGTACATACCAGTGGTGAATTTAAGGGGGGGCCCGAAGGGCCTCCCCCCCCATTGGCATAAGTTAGGTTTTATTATTTTTTTATTATTAATTTTTATAATTTTATCTTTTATATTGTTTCGCTCAAACACATTATATTATAATTTAAGAAATATTATCATTACATATATTTTATATTATTATTATATTATCATTATATAAGAAATTCTCCCAAACATATTGCTATTACTTTTATTATGCGGGTATAAAGGCATTTCGCCTTAACGCAGACGGCAGACCGGCTATTTTTGCCATGTATCGTTCCTACTGGCCATCTCCATCTTATCTTATTTTATTTGTAAGACGATTCTCACTAATCCATTTCTATATTGCTATTATCGTTTTAAAATGTTAGTAATTTTACAGTCGTCGTGTCACTCGTGTGTAATTCGTATTTCGTGCTGTACTCGCCTGTACTGCTGTTGTCCGTAGTGTTTTCGTTTGTAGTTTCGTATTCAATTATTCTGTTTTAAAATGTCACAAAAACGACAAAGTGAAATAAACTTTTTTTTTAAAAAGTTGAAAACAAGTGACGAAAATAATCCATCTCCAAGTGAAGGTATAGAAAATGTAAGCGTGTTACCAACAGAGTCAGAGCCAGCTACATTTTCTGATTCGTGTGAAGTCGATTCTAACAGTCAATATGATATCGCATTTGCTATTGAAGAAAATACAAATCTAAAAATTCGAAACGATCCAAATATGCTCTACAAATATTTAAAAGAAACGTGGTCACCTAAACAAAATTATATTTTCCCTGTAAGTATGAATAAAAAAGGTCATAAAAGAAGCTTTCAAATTGAATGGCTAA
Organism: Sipha flava; assembly: GCF_003268045.1. Taxonomy (NCBI): domain Eukaryota; kingdom Metazoa; phylum Arthropoda; class Insecta; order Hemiptera; family Aphididae; genus Sipha; species Sipha flava. The sequence goes on from NW_020273058.1 coordinate 1,780,898, forward strand.
ATAAGCACAACTGATTAGCTTCTAGTCGTAATAGAGAAGAAGCGTTTTGTAAAGTATGTGTACTTTTTGGACCAAAGTTTGGTGGGATTGGAGGACAAAGGCTTGGGGTCTTAAAAGAAATTCCTATGATAAAATACAAAGATGCTTTACACGATTTTAAGATACATATGGAAAGAGAATATCATAAAACAGCAATTGTGCGATCTTTAGAATTTATAAAATGTTTTGAAGGCAAACAAAAAACAATAGAAATTCAACTTGATGACCAACTAAATGAAACTGTCAAACAAAATAAAAAGAAGTTAATTCCTATAATTAAAACAATTATTTTCTGTGGTCGTCATAATATATCTATAAGGGGGCATAGAGACGATGTTAATTTATCAAATCTGATTTCAAATGACCAAGCAAAAAATAATTTTAATATTGGAATATTCAAAGAATTGTTGATGTTCAGAATAGACGCGGGCGATGTAGATCTTCGCAATCACTTAGAATCGGCTTCAAAAAAATGCAACATTTGTTAGTAAAACTATTCAAAATAATTTGATCGATATATGTGGCTTGATTATCACAGACAAATTAATAAAAGAGGTGAA